>NC_089587.1:124683857-124983857 GCF_019320115.1 Miscanthus floridulus
AGAAGTATCAACAACCGCATGCTATGCATCCAACCGCCTATTCCTTCAAAAGTTCCTTGGCAAGATACCTTATGAGTTGCTCAATGGGAAGAAGCCAGACGTCTCCTTCTTTAGGGTGTTTGGTTGCAAATGCTACATCTATAAGAAGCGACAACACCTAGGGAAGTTTCAAAGACGTTGTGATATTGGTTTTCTTGTTGGTTACTCATCAAAGTCCAAAGCATATAGAGTATTTAATCATGCCATCGGCTTGGTTGAAGAAACATATGATGTGGAATTTGATGAATCTAACGGCTCTCAAGGAGCACATGAGAATCTTGATGATGTAGGTGATCAACCATTGAGGGAGGCTATGAAGAACATTCTGGTTGGAGACATCAAGCCAAAAGATGATGAAGATGATGTATAAGTGATTGATCCACCTTCTTCATCAAGTGTGCCACAAGATGATGAAAAAGATGGGAGAGTAGAAAATGAAGATACTCATGTCTCCCATGAACAAATGGTGGTACAAGCACAAGATATTGATGCTCCACAACCTCCCCCTCAAGTGGTCAATAGAAGAAATACACCCCTACTTCAAGATCATCCACAAGATCTCATCATAGGGAGTCCATCAAAGGGTGTAATGACTCGATCTAAAAAACTTGCTTCATTTATTGCTTATCCCTGGCCGTCGCCCATAGCTCCTCGCTCCACCACCGCGCGCCGCACTGTGCCCTGTGCCGCCACTGTTCCTGCTCCCTGCACAGTCGCGATTCAGCACTGCCAAACACGCCTCTGCCCTTTTGCCAACTTCGCCGCGTACCCACACCTCAGCACCGCTAGTGCCCTAGTCTCCACGCCAAGCACCACCAATAACACCGCCGGCTGCAATCCCAAGCCACAACACCAACCCTATAGTGCCCTAGCACTATCGTTGCATCCTCACCGGTGATTTCCATCGCTCCAGTGCCGTCAAGCTCGCATCTCGCTAAGCTCTAGTCAAGCGTCACTGTGCCCTTGCACCTCACCGACCAGCAACCCTAGCCGATTCGGTGTCCCTCGATCCTTTCCTCATCTCGTCATTTTTGCTGGATCGTTAGGTAGCAAGCCCGTCGTTTCAATTTTGTATCTAAATTGCTTGCTTCCGAGGGTTTCGCATCTTTAGATATATGTATTTATTTGTATATCCTATCTATTCCATCGTGCAGCGAGTCGGTGCCATTGAGGTGTCAGTGATAGTTGTTAGTCAACTCGGGGCCAAGCACGCGAGTAAGGAACAAGGCCAAGCCTCGAAAGTGTCAGCGACAATTGATCTTTGTCAGGAGCAGTTGATTCATCTCAGATCTTTCAGATGGCACGTGTGAAGAATGTCGGAGGTGGTCCCGGTGACGAGGATCCAAGGCCCCTGCCTCGCCAGCCTACAGAACCTAAAGGCAAGGCGACCAAGAAGTTGGCAATCAGGAAGCGCAAGTATCCAGATGTAGATACAGCGAGAGCCGTCGTAGTTGTAGAGGCCGCAGAGCGGGCCGAGAGAGGAGGCGCTCGCAGTGGAGTTCGGATTGCCGATCCGCTTTCACCAGAGGCGATGGCTACACTTCAGCGTGTTGAGCGTCTTCAGGGTGGTCTAGCTAGGACCCTCATGATTGGAGGACGGCGTGTTGCCATTGACGAGGTTCAGCTCAGGGGGAGCCATAGTAGCAGCCTCAGCTAGCATAGCAGACTCAGGAGCCTCAGCCAGCTCAGCAGACATAGGAGGCACAACCGTCATAGTAGTCTCAGGAGGGTGAGCAGGTTCAGTAGGCCGAGGAGATAGAGCTGGCACCACAGCCATAGTTACGCCGCTCTGGTCATACTCGTGTCCCGGTTTCACCGAGACCAGTCACTCAGCACAGGGGTTCTCATCCACTGCCTTGACCACAGGGTCCGCCTCTAGTGACCCACCTTGACCTGAGGGCTGCCATGGCCAAGCAGGTGCAGTAGCTGAGGTTCGTTGACTTTGAGGTATGGTTTCCACCCAGGAGGGATGAGAGAGCATCAGAGGGATTCTATACACCCCAGTAGGAGGATTTCTATAATGCCTATCTGAATAGTGGAGCAGTCTTCAGACCACAGAGAGTATGCAACATAGAGTCTATTATTGCAGCAGCTGGAGAGTACATTCGCCCCTACCTTGCATATCTACCGGGGCTAATAGATTTGATTGGACGGACTAGATTATATGTTCCATCTTGGGTTTGTCAGTTTATGCATCTCTCTGGATTGACCCCCACCACAGGTTCATTCACTTTGCATTTGGTGGTAGAGACTATCGGTTGATGAGCACCAGGGTCAGGAAGATTCTTAGGCTTCAGGAGCAGCCAGCCAAGCTCCATGAGATGTGCTATGGACAGACTGCACCCCCAGATGTCCTCATGGTGGCATGGTACCCCCTACAGACTTGGTGCATCACTACTGATGAGGACATCATTGACTCAAATATGACCATGCCAACCACTTCTATACCAAAGGTGCAACTATTCTATATAAGGCTTATCATTGATGCATTTGATGAATTGATGTTGCACCATAATGTGTGTTCATTCTCATTTTCAGAATTACTTACATGGATCAAGGGAAGGTTTGATTGCATATGGAAAGCATGGAAGGTTAATGAAGTTGATTGGGGACCAAATCCAAGTATTCCTAACGTCCTCCGCTAGGCCACCATGTCACTTTGGTTCCAAGGACAGAAAGAGTCCAAGTCCAACATGTTTTGGAAGTTGAATTCGGACTGCAAAATAGTCCCAAATTGCGACGGTCGCCACGACTTCATACGGACTCCGATTGGGACGTTCTAGCACTTTTTGGAAATCTTATCAAGTCTATTTCCAACGGATCTAGACTCATGGCTATATCTTATCTGATGGTTCTGCAGTCATCGTTTCAACGCCGGGACCTTTTCTGCCTTTGGTGCTGCATCACCCTATTTTGGGCCGATGGTCCATGTATCAAGTTAGGTCCATTAGGGACACATCCTAGGGTTGGAGAATGACCCCAACACCCCCTAGTCGTTCCCCTAGGTATTAATAAGGATTAGAGCTGCCACAAATAGATTGGGTTTTGTTTGTTGAAAGTTTAGCCATTGCTACTTCCTTGTAGACGCGTGTGTCGACTAGACCATCCGTTCTACTCGATTCAGAACCCCAACTTTGTGATTTCAGATTGGTTTTCATCTCCATATTTGCAATTGAGTTGCTTGTTCTACTTGTTCTTGCTTGTTCCTCGATTGCTTGCAGGAATTACCATAGTGGTTTGGTTGATCGTGCTCCACAAGATTGTGACGGCCGTTGGAGGTGGTGTATCGGTTGCTAAGGCGCAGCATCCTTGGATAGTTGTAGTCAGACCGTGAACGTCATCTCCATCCCCAAATTGAGTTATCCACCTTCTCTCATAGAAAGATCGGGATTCACCCTAGCGGATTCATATCAACTACTTCACTGAGCCTTTTGGCGAGGGTTCGAGGAGGAACCTCAGTGATCTCACGCCCGCTGCTCGAGTGCTTGAGGCTATTATGAGGAGGACTTTACTTCCGAGGATGGGATACAGAGAGGGATTGACTCGGATTTAGCTATGGCTTCTCAACTCTCTCATGCAGCGAACAGTTTTTGATATCTAGGATCTCCTTCTATCAGAGATAGAGGACACTATAGCTGAGGGCTTCAGAGGTCATAGGCAGCTACTCTATGCTCACTAGGTCACATTCCTTATCCACAGAGCTATTTCTGTTAAGTCGCCTGAGATGATTGCTGAGTATAGTGGTGCCACGACAGAGTTCCCTGCTTATAACCTATCTCAGATGATCTGCCATAGTACACCATAGGCGCTGAGTCAGCCACGCTGTCGTCTAGAGGTGCCAGAGACTTTAGCCCAGCAGGATGCTATTATCAGGGATATTGCAGCTACAGAGGAGGAAGAGCTTGCTCAGCAAGAGGGGTTGGTCACTAGTGAGCCCAGTGATAGTTCTGATGATGATTACCAGCCCATTCCACAGATGCCTCCACGATGACATGATGCTGAGGCCAGTAGCTCTAGTTCCACGCCACCTGCCCCGCAGACTAACCCTGCTCTTCTGGCTATACTTGAGTGGATGAGGTAGGACTAGGCCAGATAGGCTCAGGAGACAACTGCTACACTTGCACAGTTCCAGACTCGGCAGGACGAGTTCCAGTGCCAGCAGCTTGTTATTCAGCAGCAGACACAGGCACTACAGCAGCAGCAATAGGCTATGCATCAACAGTAGATCCTTGTGCAACAGTAGCTTCTTGGGTTCATGCAGCATGTAGTGTAGGCGATTGGGGCCCCATTGCCATAGGCTTTGCCCTAGCTTGGTCAGCTTGCTACCACTTCGATGCTCCAGCGTTATAGCCTAGTGGGCTTCAGAGTCAGGGACAGCCACCAGCACAGTATGCTTCACCGACAGAGCAGGTATCCCAGTGGTTTGCTTTGCTAGTGGTAGCCCCAGTTCACTCCACTTTAGACAGGCTTCACACCAGCACAGACGTCGTCGCTACTTGAGCTAGACACTTTAGTCTCTAGGAGTCTTGGAGCCTCCTTCAGTGAGTTGACAAGGTAGCCCACTCCTCCATACCTGCATGTTCCAGTTCCTTCTATGGTTGCACCTATCACAGCAACGACAGAGACGCTCCCCTCCTCCATGGCATCATCAGAGCTAGCTGCTTCTGTTTTACCAGCTCAGCCTTCAGCAGCACCAATTCCTGATCCGACCCAGATTGCTTCAGCATCACTTTCAGCTTTAGAGGGTCAGATAGCCTAGAGCTCAGGATCAGACAATGATGGCACCTAGTTCCACCTTGCTCCTCGTACCTCAGTGCCCGGCTCATCTGTTGTAGCCCTGCCGACCCGACCTGTAGGTTTTGGTGTTTGACGCCAAAGGGGGAGAGGGTTCGAGTATGTTAGGCTTAGGGGGAGCTACTTATCTAGGGGGAGCTTAGTTATTATATTAGCTTATCTATTTATATTTGGAGTTCTATTTATGAGATACACTATTATGCTTTTGTGTGTGTGATACATTATGCATTCATGTTTACTACTATATCTATGTGATAGTGATATCTACGTGATCATAATATATGACATGTGTGCTCTCTACTTTGAATTCTTTATATGTCATATCACTTGTGTTTTGCTCATTTGCCTTTGCTTCCGCGTTTTACTCCGATGCAAATGAGCTTTGTTACTTGTACTCATGCTTATTCAATATCTTTTGAGTACATCATGTTGGTTTGGGTCATATAAGCTTGTCTAACACCTTTGTTCTTATTGCCTAAAGCTTATATGAACCAAGCATGTTAAAAACCTCATCTCTTTCACATACTCGAGGTAGTATTGTCATCAATCACCAAAAAGGGGGAGATTGAAAGCATCTAGGCCCCTAGTTGGGTTTCGGTGATTAATGACAATACGTGATTACTGTGACTAACGTGTGTTTTGCAGAAACAATTGAGTTAGGTCACGATAATGGAGATCGATTGGGCAATCAAAGTTGTCATGCCCCTACGATGGAAATCATTTTGGTTTTCAAAGGATGGACGACAAGGTTAAGGATGGACTAGTTCTAAGTGTCGATTGGAGTTGGAGAGACACTTAGAGTAGTTTAGGACTTTGTTTTTCCTTTGGTCATACTATTAAGGTGGGTATGAATGGGTAGCTTGACCTAGGTGAGTCTAGTGAGTTAGGTGTGGTGCACACTTGTTAAAACTAGCACTAGATAGCTCCACAATAGCCCTTTGATCCAATGGAGCAAACTTCATTCACATATGTTCGAGAGTTGGAAGTGAATGGAGGGTCAATACTGACCGGACGCTGGCTCTGGTGTGAGCGGACGCTGGCTCAGAGTCCGGTCAGTTCATTTGACCAAGGTGAAAGTGTCTGGAAGTGACCGGACGCTGCGAGGGTCATGGTACCGGACGCTGAGGGCTAGCGTCCGATCGACTCTAGTAAGGTCCCAAAGAGGGAGAATCCTGATCGAACACGTCCAGTCAATGCTAACCGGACGCTGATCAGGTTTTGGTTACTGACCGGACGCTACTCAGCAAGTGACCAGACTCTAGAGGTCCAGCATCCGGTCGACATCTGTAAGGTTCCAGTGAGGGGAAAACATGACCGGACGCGTCCGGTCAGTGTTGATCGGATGCTTCTAGCGTCCGGTCAACTCATACCACTAGAGTTTGGGGTATACTGACTAGAGCGTCCGGTCAACATGACCAGAGGGTCCGGTCACCCCGTAGATGCACATAACAGTTCATTTTTCAGCCGGTGTTATAAATACAACCTCCACTCGTGTGTGGGGGTACTTTTGCTCATTCCAACAGCTGAGAAACACCTTAGTGAGTGCCAAGAAGAGCAAGGTCCTAGTGAGGTGATTGAGATTTGAGAATCCCAAAGAGAGCCCTCATTAGTGAAGATCAAGAGAAGCAAAGTGTGCATCCACCTTCTCATTAGGCTTGTCGTGGTCAAGTGAGAGTTTGTGCTTGTTACTCTTGGTGATCGCCATCACCTAGATGGCTTGGTGGTGATTGGGAGTTTGGTGATCACCCGGCGGAGCTTGTGGGTGACCCAACTCAAGTTGTGAGCGGTTGTGGGTGATTCACCATGACAGAGTGTCAAAGAATCAACCCGTAGAGAGCAATTGATCCTTACGCATATCAAGGGGGAGCTACACCCTTGCACGAGTGCTCCAACGAGGACTAGTGGGGAGTGGCGACTCTCCGATACATCGGCAAAACATCGCCGTGTTCCTCCTTCTCTATTTACTTTGAGCAATTCAATTCATGTCTTTACATTCTTAGAATTGCCATGCTAGAGTAGGATTGGAACTTAGGTTGCAAGTCTTTTATGCAGTAGAATAATTAGAAACACTTTCTAGGCACAAGGGGTTAATTGGGCTAACCATAGGATTTAATTATTGCAAAGAATTTTAGAATTAGCCCAATTCACCCCCCCTCTTGGGCATCCTGATCCTTTCAGTGCTAAAAATAGACTTGTTATTCATAATGCTAGTGATGTTGATGAGCTGAAATTGTTGTCTTCTTTAAATACTTTGGGTTACATTGAATTGATATTCTGTGTAATCTTAGTTCTTTAGAAGAGAAACTTTATGCATATGCTGATTTGCCTTGGTTCTCTAGACATACATATCATGTTTTTGGCAAATATGACCACCGAGGACAATATTTGATACAACGAGGTTACATTTATACAAATCTAAGTTCTCCTTTTGTTGTGCAAAGTAATGAGCAACTAGAGGACAGTAAAATCAACACTGTTGTTATGTCATATTCCTCTAGTTTTGCTTTTCGAACACAAGTAGAATTCAAAGAAAGGGAGCATATGTTTCTTGTTAGTACTAATCTTTTGTAGGATAGTACTGGCAAATATCGTGTGTATTTTAATCAAGCATACTACATGTCTATAGGACAAGACATGCTACAAACCTAGACATATGGTCATATTCTTTCTCACAACATTGTCCATTCCCATTATTTTGGAAACCTCATTTGTCTTCATGTTGCGCAGGATCGACTTCAAGTAAAATTGACGCCGAGGACGGCTTTTCATCAAGAAAGGGAGGATGATGATGACATGAGCTCCATGCATACAACCATGCTTGGAGATAGAGGACGGGAAGATCAGAGAGGGTGTCCTAACTGAGATGGAGGCCCAAAGCTCATCCGGTTCGAGTCACCAAGGTGGAGGCCCAAATCAAGTTCGAGCCCATCTCAGGTTCTAGGACCAGTCTATCATAAAACTAGTCACAGGGGCGCGTCTGGGCTCTGTTTTCGACGATCCTCATATGGATGGAAAGTTAATTAGATAAGGAAGCTAATGCAAGTGGTCTCATGTCAAAATCCCTTCGAAATCAAAAGGAATCGTCGAAATAAGTCAGCGTCCAGAATCTGCCAGGGTGTTGTGACACTGTCTTTTGGTCCATTGGGCCATGTATCCTCTTAGAGCCCATTAGGAGGCGCGTCTAGGGGGGTGACGTTTGAGGCTCTATAATTAGCAGTCGTCGCTCTCCTTAGGATTTGGGTTTTGTTCAGTTCTTGATTTTCTCGTGAAATAGACATCGTTTTGCGGCAACTATGCCGCCAAGGCCACTTGTTGTGAACTAGGGCCCTAGTTCTTGATCTTGTTCATCTATGGCGATTAGCACTTTCGAAAAAAAGACTTGAACTCCTTCTTGTTATCATATGCCTCATATTTATTTGCAATTTTAGATTGCGTTCATCCCGTTCTTGTGTTCTTGATTCGTTTGTAGGAAAGCCTTCTCGGCGAGGTCAATCACGTTTGCGTGGTGATTACAAACGGAGCAGTGGTGTAACGGTTGTGAGGGTCCGAATCAGTCTTGGTTCGAAGCCTAGATCATGAACGTCAAATCTCCACCAATCGACGCTATCGTACCTATCGGAAGATCGGGCCTAATCTATATTACTTTCCCCAAAAAAGAGGAGCTTCACTTGTTTAAGCTCATATTTTATGTGGTTACTTCTTTTGTGCTCCGAAGTGAAGAAAAAATATCAAAAAATAAAAAAGTCAAAGAATCCCAAAAAACATCGACAACCCAAAAATAGAGAAAAAAGAGAGGGACAAAAGTTGAACAATATCTAGAGGAGCACATAGAGAATGCCATTTGAGCTATGTTTGCGTGTGCTGATTTCCACCTTGTTCCCATCACTTGATACATCTGGTACTTGGAACGTGAATAGACCAGCAACTAAGACAAGTACTCGGGATACTTATTCAGCTTTGTAATTCAGTTACGAATATTGCTATTCCTTGCTACTATATTGTGCCTGTCCAAGCTCCACTTTCTTCTAACCAAGTACAGGGTCACCTTGCAACGGTTACAGTCAAGCTACAACAGTATCACAGTCACCGACCGATTGCACCGTCTGTTGCTTTGGTAAGAACACTTGTAAGACCGTGGTAAGACGCTTGAGCGTGTGTGACTTTACTCCTTGACAACATCCTATAGTAGCTGATAGGAAAATACATACTTGTGTGTTTTCTTGTTTGATGCTAACAATGACAGGTTACAACACGTACCGATATGAGACATCAATGATGCATCAGCCATGCACTATTGCTGCTACACCTTCTCCCGTAGGTCAATCTATTATTTCTTCCCCACCTACTTATGATGGTATTAGTGCTGATGAGTATATTGAGTGGGAAACTAAAATAGATAATATTTTTGCACAAAGTTATATGTGCGAACGGAGAAAAATTAAAAATGCAACTAGTGTTTTGAGACAATCTGCATCAACTTGGCAGGAGTCTTTAAGTTTATCAGATAAACCTCACACGTGGAATAATATGAAAGATCATATGGGAGAAAATTTTATTAATCCATCTCTCGTAATTAATTAAAATGATGAGGTGCATCAACTAGATCAATCTCTTGTTATTCCTCCTGCTATGCCTAAGCTTTTGTAGGACAATGTACAAAAGAGCGAGGATGACGTGATAGAAAATGAGATGCTCACAGCCTCATGTGAAAATTCAGAATCATCAACTATTACTCCTGCTGAACATGAGAGCAAAGGTAATGCCCATGATGCTAAACTCATGGAAGGTGAGAGTTCTGTTGATGTGCTAAATTTTGCACCAATCATGTTATGATAGAGCAAATTTTAGTGGAGCCTTCGCTTGATTTACCTTTGTCACAAGATGATTTGCTTGATGTTCCTTATGATGAAAATGACTTGCATGATCATATTTATGTTATACCCATGCAATCATTGAAGAATGATCATGCTATATGTGTGCTGAAATTGAATACTTGTGCTGAAAATAGACTTGTTATTCATAATGCTAGTGACGTTGATGAGCTGAAATTGTTGTCTTCTTTAAATACTTTGGGTTACAATGAATTTGATATTCCGTGTAATATTAGTTCTTAAGAGGAGAAACTTTATGCATATGCTGATTTGCCATGGTTCTCTAGACATACATATCATATTTTTTGGCAAATATAACAACCAAGGACAATATTTGATACAACGAGTTTACATTTGTACAAATCCAAATTCTCCTTTTGTTGTGCAAAGTAATGATCAACTAGAGGACAGTAAAATCAACACTGTTGTTATGCTATATTCCTCTAGTTTTGCTTTTCGAACACAAGTAGAATCCAAAGAAAGGGAGCATATGTTTCTTGTTAGTACTAATCTTTTGCAGGATAGTACTGGCAAAGATCGTGTGTATTTCAATCAAGCAGACTACATGTCTGTAGGACAAGACATGATACAAACCTAGACATGTGGTCATATTCTTTCTCACAACATTGTCCATTCCCATTATTTTAGAAACCTCGTTTGTCTTCATGTTTTACAGGATCGACTTCAAGCAAAATCGACGTCGATGATGGCTTTTCATCAAGAAAGGGAGGATGATGAGGACATGAGCTCCATGCATACGACCATGCTTGGAGATAGAGGACGGGGAGATCAGCGAGGGTGTCCTAACTAAGAAGGAGGCCCGAAGCTCATCCGGTTCAAATCACCATGGTGGAGGCCCAAATCAAGTTCGAGCCCATCTCGGGTTCTAGAACCAGTCTGTCATAAAATTGGTCACACGGCTGTGTTCGGGCTTCATTTTCAACGATCTACATATGGATCGAAAGCTAATTAGATAAGGAAGCCAATGCAAGTGGTCTCATGTCAAAATCCATTCAAAATCAATGGGAATCGTCGAAATAAGTCAACATCCAGAATCTGCTTGGGTGCTGCGACACCGTCTTTTGGTCCGTTGGGCCGTGTATCGTCTTAGAGCCCATTAGGGGGCGCGTCCAGGGGGGTGACATTCGGGGCTCTATAATTAGTAGCCGTCGCTCTCCTTAGGATTTGAGTTTTGTTTAGTTCTTGATTTCCTCATGAAACAGACGTCGTTTTGCTATAACTGTGCCGTCAAGGCCGCTTGTTGTGAACTAGGGCCCAGTTCTTGATCTTGTTCACCTATGGCGATTAGTCTTTTCGAATAAAGACTTGAACTCCTTCTTGTTATCATAAGCCTCATATTTATTTGCAATTTTAGATTGCGTTCATCCTGTTCTTGCTTGTGTTCTCGATTCGCTTGCAGGAAAGCCTTCTCAGCGAGGTCAATCGCGTTCGTGTGGTGATAACCAACGGAGCAGTGGTGTAACAGTTGTGAGGGTCTGAATCAGTCTTGGTTCGAAGCCTAGATTGTGAATGCTAAGTCTCCACCAATCGACGCTATTGTACCTATCGGAAGATCGGGCCTTATCTACATTACTTTCCCAAAAAAAGAGGATCTTCACTTGTTTAAGCTCATATTTTCTATGGTTACTTCTTTTGTGTTCCTAAGTGAAGAAAAAATATCAAAAAAATAAAAAGAAAAAGTGAAAGAATCCCAAAAAACAATGACAACCCAAAAATAGAGAAAAAAGAGAGGGGCAAACGTTGAACAATATCTAGAGGAGCACATAGAGAACGCCATTTGAGCTGCGTTTGCATGTGCTGATTTCCACCTTGTTCCAATCACTTGATACATCTGGTGCTTGGAACATGAATAGACCAGAAACTAAGATAAGTACTCAGGATACTTATTCAGCTTTGTTATTTAGTTGCAAATGTTGCTATTCCTTGCTACTATATTATGCTTGTCCAAGCTCCACTTTCTTCTAACTAAGTATAGGTTCGCCTTGCAGCTGTTATACTCAAGCTACAATGGTATCATAGTCACCGACCGATTGCACCGTCTGTTGCTTTGGTAAGAACACTTGTAAGACCGTGGTAAGATGCTTGAGCGTGTGTGACTTTACTCCTTGACCACATCCTATAGTAGCTGATAGGAAAATACATACTTGTGTGTTTTCTTGTTTGATGCTAACAATGACAGGTTACAACATGTACCGATATGAGACATCAATGATGCATGAGCCATGCACTATTGCTGCTTCACCTTCTCCCGTAGGTCAATCTATTATTTCTTCCCTGCCTACTTATGATGGTATTGGTGCTGATCAGTATATTGAGTGGGAAATGAAAATAGATAATATTTTTGCACAAGGTTATATGTGCGAATGGAGGAAAATAAAAAATGCAACTAGTGTTTTGAGACAATCTGCATCAACTTGGTGGGAGTCTTTAAGTTTGTTAGATAAACCTCACACATGGAATGATATGAAAGATCTTATGAGAGAAAATCTTGTTAATCCATCTCTTGTAATTAATTCAAATGATGAGGTACATCAACTTGATCAATCTTTTGTTATTCCTCATTCTATGCCTAACCTTTTGCAGGACAATGTACAAAAGAGCGAGGATGACATGACAGAAAATGAGATGCTCACAACCTCATGTGAAAATTCAGAACCATCAACTATTACTCCTGCTGAACATGAGAGCAAAGGTAATGCCTATGATGCTAAACTCACGGAAGGTGAGAGTTCTCTTGATGTGCTGAATTTTTTCACCAATCATGCTATGATAGAGCAAATTTTGGTAGAGCCTTCGCTTGATTTACCTTTGTCATAAGATGATTTGCTTGATGTTTCTTGTGATGAAGATGACTTGCATGATCATATTTATGTTATACCCATGCAATCATTGAAGAATGATCATGCTATATGTGTGCTGAAATCGAACACTTGTGCAGAAAATAGACTTGTTATTCATAATGCTAGTGACATTGATGAGCTAAAATTGTTGTCTTCTTTAAATACTTTGGGTTACATTGAATTTGATGTTCCGTGTAATCTTAGTTCTTTAGAGGAGAAACTTTATGCATATGCTGATTTTCCATGGTTCTCTAGACATACATATCATATTTTTGGTAAATATAACAACCAAGGACAATATTTGATACAACGAGTTTACATTTGTACAAATCTGAATTCTCCTTTTGTTGTGCAAAGTAATGATCAACTAGAGGACAGTAAAATCAACACTATTGTTATGCCATATTCCTCTAGTTTTGCTTTTCGAACACAAGTAGAATCTAAAGAAAGGGAGCATATGTTTCTTGTTAGTACTAATCTTTTGTAGGATAGTACTTGAAAAGATCGTGTGTATTTCAATCGAGCAGACTACATGTCTATAGGACAAGACATGCTATAAACCTAGATATGTGGTCATATTCTTTCTCACAACATTGTCCATTCCCTTTATTTTGGAAACCTCGTTTGTCTTCATGTTGTGCAGGATCGACTTCAAGCAAAATTGACGCCGAGGATGAATTTTCATCAAGAAAGGGAGGATGATGAGGACTTGAGCTCCATGCATACGACCATGCTTGGAGATAGAGGACGGGGAGATCAGCGAGGGTGTCCTAACCGAGAAGGAGGCCCAAAGCTCATCTGGTTCGAGTCACCAAGGTGGAGGCCCAAATCAAGTTTGAGCCCATCTCGGGTTCTAGGACCAGTCTATCATAAAACTAGTCATACGGGTGCGTTCGGGCTCCATTTTCAACAATCCACATATGGATGGAAAGCTAGTTAGATAAGGAAGCCAATGTAAGTGGTCTCACATCAAAATCCCTTTAGAATCACTGGGAATCGTCGAAACAAGTCATCATCCAGAATCTGCCAGGGTGCTACGACACCGTCTTTTGGTCCATTGGGCCATGTATCGTCTTAGAGCCCATTAGGGGGTGCATCCAGGGGGGTGACGTCCGGGCCTCTATAATTAGTAGATGTCGCTCTCCTTAGGGTTTGGGTTTTGTTTAGTTCTTGATTTTCTCGTGAAATAGGCGTCGTTTTGCTGCAACTGTGCCGCCCAGGCCGCTTGTTGTGAACCAGGGCCCCAGTTCTTGATCTTGTTCGCCTATGGTGATTAGTCCTTTTGAATAAAGACTTGAACTCCTTCTCATTATCATAAGCCTCATATTTATTTGCAATTTTAGATTGCGTTCATCCCGTTCTTGCTTGTGTTCTCGATTCGCTTGTAGGAAAGCCTTCTCGGCGAGGTCAATCGTGTTAGCGTGGTTAATAACCAATGGAGCAGTGGTGTAATGATTGCGAGGGTCTGAATTAGTCTTGGTTCAAAGCCTAGATCATGAACATCAAGTCTCCACCAATCGACGCTATCGTACCTATCGAAAGATCGGGCCTTGTCTATATTTCTTTCCCAAAGGTATTGCTTGGTGGGTGGACAACCTATCATCGCGCGAGTAATGAGAAACCCATCATTAGCTCAACTCTAAGATCTAAGCATACTAAGCATGGTAATTAATAAAGACACATGGGATGCTTGGGGTGGCATTATGTGGTTATGGCTTGGCATAGGTGAATCCCTTCCGGTTCACTAGTCATACCATAACATAGTAATGCAATAAATAACCATTATTCATTATGCATTTAAAAAGCATAGGGATGCATAGGGGCCTGTCTTGAACGTCATTGATAGGCTCGGTGGCTTCTTCCTCCTGAGGCTCCTCAAGCACAAGATCTTCAGAGATCGCATCACCTATATACATGATGCTGGATGAGCGATTTACATAAGGTACAATACTCAAGTTATAGGATGTCATGCAATGATATTTAGTTGTTTGAGCTTTAGTGTTACAAGAGTGAGTGTGTAGGTATACACCAAGGTCTACTGCTGATGACTGTCGGATAGTCCGGCGTAGATGTCGGACGCTCCGGTGGTTCTAGGACTTAGTGAAAATTTGGCACTCTGGGATCATCGGACTCTCCGATATAGGATAGGACTCTCCGGTACGAAGTCAGCGCTCTCGGGTGTCACACCCCAAAATTTTGAATTTTGGATTGTGCATAGAAAACACTAAATAAAATAAAAGATTTTTAATATTTGGATAAAATTTACCAAGTTTAGTACTGAACTAGCGCAAATTTAGTTATAGAAAAAAATATGATTTTTTAAAGTTTTCTAAATTTGATGTGCGTTTGGATGATGTGAGGTTTGCTTGTTGTTTGACTTGGTGTTGTGAGTAAGAAAAATTTTCAAAAACACAATTAGTAAGTCTTTATCTTTCTTCGCCGTGTCTCTATCTTTTACCGTAATTAAAACCCTGCTCTCTTGATCCTAATCTTTGCATTTTTAGATTCCCAAGGTCCTTTTCTTATGCTCCAATCACCCCTTTGGGTTTATCATCCATCAACCTATTTCTCAAAACTTCTAAGGAATTATTTTCCTACTTCTGTCGGAACTTCTTCCCATTTTTCTACTAGCATAATCTAATTTTTTAGATGCTCCAAAATATTCTTCAGGATTTTTCTAGGGATTTTCTAAGCTTCGGAGCATTTTTGTGATATAAATGATAATTCTAGACTTTCTAGAGTTATTTTTATTTCATGAAATTAATTAATTTTGAAATTAGAATAATCCTAAGCCCAAAATCTTCATCCATCCACGAAAGCTATGTGCAAAAATCCAAAATAATCTTAAAGGCCGGTGTCTTTATTTACTAATGTGCTTTAATGTTTATTTAGGCACATTAGTGTAGGTGGATGGTGCAATGTCAATTAGTACCACATCACTAGTTGATGTGGAGATGGAGAGTTTTTCTCCCTTTATATATGTGTACCAACTCCTTGGGCAAAGCACACCAAAACTACCGTAAGAGGAGCCTCTAGTTTGAAAAATCTCTCATGTAGTAAATTAGAATTAGAATTGTCTCTCTTCGTAACATGTCACCGTTGAACTCTTTGATGAGCTTTTCTAGCCTAACCGTCGCATTCCGGCATCCACCACCACCACCATGAGGTATCCCTCTTCGTCCTCCCAGTCGTGGTATACTTGGTTGTGCAAATACATCATCGTTTGATCTTTTTCGTTTGTTTCTTTGCTTCCATTTTCGGTGAGTTTTCCGGATGAACTTCACCATGGATGGCTCGTCGTTCTCCTTTGATTTCGGCCGCTGCTCGGCTCTCCAGCACTATAGCCCACTGGGCAAGCATGCGTGCACTGCTGTAGCTACTGCGTTGGCCCTACCTCATCCCGGTCGCCGTGCGGCGCTTGCACTGTGCATGCATGGCTAGCTTAGGAGCCGTTTGGCCACCGGTGGGCGCCACCCATCGCGGATGACGCACGTGCGTAGGTGGGAGTTGAGGCCTCCAAGTCTCAGGCGCGTGCTCATCTCAGCCCTACCTTAGCTTCCCCAGCCGAGATCCCCTACGAGCACGACAACAACAGGTTCCAAAGGCCATGGACGTCACGATCTGCAACAACGATGAAGACGATATAATTACGAAACCGCCATTGGATTGTAATATCTCGGTCATTTCTTCATTTTAATTCCAATTTGTTTTGTTCAAGTTGCATTAGATTCATCTCAACGTGCTCTACGCAGTAGTGTTAATGTTTTTCATGTCGCATGTTTTCTATATATAGTTAAATATTAAATTTATTAATATACTTGCATCTAGTTTTATAATTAAAATCAATATAGGTTTTGTACTCTGATATTTTATACATAAACATTAATATGATTAATTGCTAGTATAGACATGTTCGTAAATTATAATTTGCTCAGTTCAAACCCGTTGCATAGGATAAACTTGTTTAGGTGCTCTCACATGTCTTTTTATGCGAGGTTAAAGTTTAACTTGATTAAATAATATGAGGCATGTTCATAAATAAAATATGACTAGTTCTTACTTGTTTTTAAAATTAAAATATAATTTGATTAATCTAAATTAATATTCACATAGTTTTTCTTAATTAAAATAAATCAAGCTCATAGTTTCTTTTAGAATATAAAACTCTCGATGGTTGTTTTTTTTAACGATAATTCCGCTATCGGCGTTTCTTGCGATCCCATGACCGTAGAACTAGCTCTCTTTGAGTACGTTGTTTTATCTTGTGTGGCATACTATTCTTAGTTGCTTTTATTTGTTGCTTGTATATTTGTCTATGTGTGGTGCTTGCTATGAGTAGAACAACAACCGTTTATGAGCGCTGAAGATCAGAAGGTGGTGACCAGAAGCAAAGTATGATGAAAATATGAGCAAGAGTAAAAGGCAAGTATAGCATGGGATCATCCTTGTTGACCTATACACCTTTAATCATTTAATTCATACTACATGTGTCTACCTTGACTACCCTAAGGATTTTCTAGTACAGTGTTACCTTGTATCTTGATTCCTATGGGTTTATACATTGGGTAGTATGATACTAGTGCTCAAACTAGGACTATGATATTGTAACTTGACTAATGGATTATGCAATAAACACTAAAAGATGCTTTTTAGCAACAAGGAACAAGGGGGCTAGAGCATAGTTTTTGTGATGCTCTAGATTTCTCTCCCTAAGGACTTATCTATAAGTAGTCAACCGGGACTTATAGTCCAACCATGAGTGCTACATGGCTCTAGCTTTAGTCAAGTATGAGGACCTTTTCTAGCTTGTTAGTGGTTACCTTTATGGTGCAAGAGGGGCTTGACGAATCGGGTATATTGCGGCCTCTGTCCTTATGTGTGTAGCCTACGTGGAATATGCCATTTGGAAGGGGAGCTCTACATCTGTTTGCCAATTGGAATCCTAGCAGCCCTAACTTGTTAGATGAGCCTTTGAAAGACTTCATAGTGATCCCTGCCTGCTCACCTTGGAAGTGTTTTGGGAGTAATTAACCCGTGCATATGGGTATCATGGCTCATGGTGAAAGTGTACAACCTCTGCAGAATGTAAAACTGTTATAACAGTCGTGTCATGGTCACGAGTGGCCTTGGAACTCTTACGGAATAGATGATCATTAATGGTTAACTGTTTATGCTATTCATTATTCATGTTTACCTAATCATGTGTTTATGTGGGCTTGTGTGAAACTTGTTGCTACTCAATTGCTAAAATCATGACTCACTAAAAGCTAATCGCAGTTAAACCAGTGTCATCCTTTTGAGCCTCATGAACCCCATGTTATATTTGCTGAGTACGACATGTGCTCACCCTTGCTATTTCCTCCACACCCCAGTCTCTAGCAAAAGATGCTCAGAAGATTGATGATGACATGGAGGTTGCCAGAAGATTTATAGGAGTGCTAGGCATATGTTACCCCCAGTCAGCCATCCCTGTGAAGAATGGAGCCTGAAGATTAGTTACCCTTTTGCGATCCTCTGATGTAAGTGTTAATATAGCTATGTATACGCTATTTAATAACATTGTTTTTGATACTATTCACTCTATTGTTGTATGTGTGGACTCCCTAGGCACACATATGGCAAGCCTAGTTTTGTTCTTAAAATTGGATGTTACATCGGGATTCTCTGTGTTCGATTTATAATTTAACGGATCGTTCCGTCGAGGTGACAGACTATCCATCAGATTAGGTCAGTTGGGTCCTGCTGACTTCTAAGTGCTCAAGCTCTATCGGACAGTCAGTGTGTGTTACAGATCATTCGGTGTGAACTAGGTACTCTCAGGTTCAGGCTTTATAATTCAGCGGTCACTCCGGAATATCGATGGACGCTCCGCTGTACCAAAAGCTGAGGACTGGGTTCTTTGGAACTCCTCTGTCTCTGACTTATAATTAGATGGACACTCCAGTGTAGTGGCAGAGACTCCGGTGAATTATAATGCATGCGGTGTAAGTGAACAGAGAGCTACTCAGTATTGATGGACACTCCACTAGTGATGTCGAACCCTCCATCATTACTGACAGTGAACACTTCTTAGCAACTCAAAATCCAAATCTTCATCTGTGGTACTTGCATGTGCAAACCATCTCTAGGGTAGGTTACTAGGGTTCTATGGAGCATATCTAGCTAGTTGGTTCTAGCTACTTTGGGTGCAAACTAAACCTAGGCCACAAATTGACATTTCCTAGGTTATGGCTCTTAAAAGGTGAAATCCTAGGTTTGGCTTGGTTAGATCCTTAGCAAGGGTTGCAATGAAAAGATGCAAAGCTCTCCAAGAAGATGGAGCAGCTGGATCTCGCCCTTGGTAACTCAAAATCTTCTTCTGATTTTGCTTTCTTCTCCTCCTAGCTCCTTATGGCAAGGGTGAGAGGGTTCCTCCCCCTTCCAACCCCTACCTCTTGTAGATGAAGGCTTCTAGGTGGTCTCCATGGCCATCTCTTGATGCATCCTTGCTTCAATCCCTTCTCCTTCCCTTCTCCTCTTCTTGCTTGAGTGTGAGAGAGTGTAGAGAGAGAGAGGGAGTGCAAGAGTGAATGAGTGAGTTGGTGGGTGCTCTGCCTTGACCATCCCACAAGCTAGACATGTGGGCTGTCAAGTCAGAGCAAGTGATCTCTCCAAGTGACACTTCACAACTCTACATGGGCTGACTCTATCGGATGCTCCGTCGTGACGATGGATTGTCCAGTGGTATCGTTGAATTGACCGACGGGGCCTGGACTCTGTCAGGTCATGCAGATGAATCGGCGGATGGTCCGGTGGTACTAATGGACCGTCCGTCAATCCAACAGTGAGCAGTTTAAATGTAGAAAGAAGTACAGTTTGGTTTATAGTTTTTTATTACAATTGCAATGATGCTCATGATACTGATGCTCACAAGGGTGTCAAGACCAGGTTGTGACACCGCCCATGTCGCACCCCGACCGCCAGCCCGAGCACGCCTCGTCCATAGGACATCGGCGTGCTGCGCGCCCCATCCGCCGGTCCCCAACTTGCCGCGCCCTATTCCCCAGCGCCCGTGCTGTGCCACCATCACTGCTCACGCCCCCTGACTCTCCGAACAACATGAAACACTTGAATGCAATAGAGTATGAAACAGATGAAACATCTCGAATATAAAATTGCAACATATGTGTGAAACATATTCAACATCCAGAAAAACATTTGCAACTTACAACATGAAAACACTATCGCAAAATAAGATTGAAACAACTAAAACATTTGGAACATATAGTTGCAACATATGTGCGAAACATATGCAACATACATTTAGAACAGATAAAAATTTTTAAACAAACCTCTGAAACACTTGCAACATGCCTCTGAAAACACTTGCAACATATGCAACATGTGCAACATCCCTCGATCTACGTTTGCAACATCCATATAAAACAATTGCAACATACCTCTGAAAACGTCTGAAACACTTGAGACATATGCTTGCATCATGCGCTTTCATCACAACATCTCGAGGTTGTGCGTCGCGGCGGCCACGACGTCAATAGTGACCGCAACCTTCTAGTGGGCAACGACGGTGTCGGCAGCACCACAACAGCACCTTGGCGCGCGCGGAGGACGGGGCATGGCGCACAATAGTAGGGGCGCGGCGGGGGAAGGAGCGCGGCGCGGCGACGGTGGGGGCACGACGCGGGATGGGGCGCACTGGATGGTGGGGGAGCCGTGCAGCGTGGGATTGGGTGTGCGGCAGGGAAGACGGTAGCAGCGAGCTCAAGGCGCAGCAGCACGTGATGGGCGAGCACGGGAATGAGAGATATTTTTGAGAAAAGATGGGGAGACGGAGAGAGGAATGTAACACCCCAAAATTTGCCACTTTTGAAAATAGAGTTAAAATGATTTATTTGTGAATTTTTGTGCACTTGAAAACATAGGAAAATAAAAATTTTCATTAATTTAAAATTTATCATAAGGTAGAAACGTGTTTGTTGCATTCATGCCGGTCACACGTCGTGTTTCTATGTGCAAAATGTGTGTTTTTTATACATTTAGGAGATGAATATCTATCTCTAGGAATTTTCTAGCTTCTTTCTGGAATTTAATTCCTACCTCCTTCACCTTAATCTTTATGTTCCAAGTTCCCAACAATCTTTTTATGAGCTCCAAATACTTTATTTGGGTTCATCATGTTCCAAAGTGTCTCTGAAAAATTTTCCCAAATTTTTGGAGGTCTCGGAGTATTTTTCGTGGCTTAAATATCAATTCTGGACTTTTCTAGAATTATTTTATCCATGAAATTAATTAATTCCGAAAATAATAAATTTCTCATTTTTCCCAACGCTCAAAGCACATGTACAATAATCCTAATAAATCATAAAGGCCCATGCATTTATTTACTAATGGGCTTTAATGTTTATTTAAGCCCATTAGTGCAGGTGGATGGTGCAACGTCAATTAGTACTATATCGCTGGTTGACGTGGATGTGGGGAGTTTTTCTTCATATATATATATCAACCAACTCCTTGGGCAAAGCACACTAAAACTACCGTATGGGGAGCCCCTAGTTTAGAAAATCCCTCATGTAGTAAATTATATTTTTCTCCTCTTTCTCTCGCCGTCGTCGTCGCTGTCACCGTCGCCACCGTCGCTGGTTTGTTTTAAAAGAGCCCCTCCAATTTTCTATTTTCAAACCCGCAGCCCATAGCACTTTTTCAGAATCTGTTTTCCTCTTTGGAAAGCGTAGTTTCGTCGGTTTAGATCCAAAATACATTTTTTACTTATTTACAGATTTACCATTGATTTTGTTTTGGCCATAACTTTTCTGTTTTAACTCCGATTTGATCCGTTCAAATTGCATTAGGTTCGTAATTTCATAATCTACATATTCATACTACTGTTAGATATGTTTTCAACTTTTAAAATTCGTGATTAGATTTAATCTATTATTTTAATAAAGGAAATCTTGTTTAAATCATATCTTCTGCGTCCTAGATCCGTTTTAGTCCATTCAAGTTGCGTTAGATTCATAGCATCAAGATCTACGCATTAGTAATAGTGTTTATCATGTCACTAATACTGGAATTTCATGGTTTGAATCATATCTTAAATAACAATTATGCAACTGGATTTTATAAATAGAATATGATTTGTTTCACTTTAGTTTTATAAATCAAATCTAAATTTGACTTAAATTATAATCTCTAAAATATATTATATATGTTTTTATACCATTAAGACACATGAAGCTAATAGTTTTATGAGTAAATCTATCGGTAGTTGTGTCTTTTTAACTATAGCTCCGATTAGCGTGCTTCTCGCGTCTTTGTGTTCGTAGCGAGACGTAGATTCGTTTTGCAAACTTTTCATCTTGATTTTATGTTTGGTGTACTGTTCTAATTTAGATCTATTGTTTGCTTCGTGTATGATTGTATGGATGCTTGTGTGGTGCTTTATGATTACGTCCAGTCGGTGAGATATACGTGGTGATCAAGAAGAACAAGAAGAACGTTGAAGATTAAAGCTTACCGAAGGATCGGTGTTTTAAGGCAAGTATAGCATGGGATCTTCCTTGTTGTCCTATATACCTTTAATCATTTAATTCATACTACATGTGTCTACCTTGACTACCACTAAGGATTTCCTAGTCTTTTATACTTGTACCTTGATACCTATGGGGTATTGCATTGGGTAGCTTTGCTAGTGCTCAACTACAACCATGATCTTGTGACTTGACTAATGATATATGCAATAAACATTAAAAGATGCTTTTTAGCAACATGGAACAAGGGGGCTAGAGTATTGGGCTATTTTTATAGTGCTCTAGATTCATCTCCTTAAGGACTTATCTATAAGTGATCATCCGGGACTTACAGTATAGCTATGAGGGCTATATGGCTCTAGCTTTAGCTCAGTATGAGGACCTTTTCTAGCTTGTTAGTGGTTACCTTTATTGGCGTAAGAATGGCTTGACGAATCGGGTATAGTGCGGCCTCTGTCCCCTTGAGTATAGGCTGCGCGTCATTGTGCCATCGGGAAGGGGGGCTCTATGTCTGTTTGCCGAGTGAATCTAATGGTCCTAACTTGTTAGACGAACCTTTGAAAGGCTTTATAGTGAACCCTGTAGACCTTCCTTGGTAGTGGGTCAAGAGGCTGATCACCTCGGGCGAAAGGGTAAATCACGACTCACAGTGAAAGTGTACAACCTCTGCAGAGTGTAAAACTGGTATATCAGCCGTGCTCACGGTCACGAGCGGCCTTGGAACCCTTATGAAATAGATGATGAACACTAATGATATGGATGATGAAGATGCTCACTAATGGTTAATTGTTTATGCTATTCATTATTCATGTTTACCTGATCATGTGTTTATGGGCTTGTGAATGACTTGTTGCCACCCAATTGCTAAAAGATGACTCATTAAAAGCTAATCGCAGTTAAACCAGTGTCAGCCTTTTGAGCCTCATGAACCCCATGTTATATTTGTTGAGTACGACATGTACTTACGCTTGCTTTATTTTTAATTATTTGGATAAAAATCCCGGATGGGTACTAGATTGCTAGAGTTTGGAGGAATTAGGCTTGTGATCAACCAGTTAGTTGTCCCTGTGGATTTGGAGTCTTCGCCTGCAAATCGGTGTTGTCTTTCCACCGTCTATACTCTGAGGTTATAATTTTTATACTAATACGCTATGTATTTAAGCTTGTCTATTGATATTACCCTTATTTGTAGCTATATGTGAGATTTGACTTTCTGGACTCACATATGGTGTGTATCTGATTTTGTTCTTAAAACTGGGTGTGACAAGAAAGGAGGCCTGTTGGGACAGTAACATGCATGCATGGAAAGCGGCATCCGTTCGTCCAAATGCCCTGTCAGCATTTCAGCATTATTCTCCTTAGCTACATTTTTTAGTTTGGCTGTTGTCAGACCAACCAAGCCTCATCTTGTGGTGCCACCATTGTTGAGGAACTAGCCGAATATCAATCCTTTATTTCCTCTGTAAGACAACTCTTTTAAGATAGCTCAAAAATGAATTCTTTACATATCCTCTGCTGTTCGTCTCATTTGGGAAAGTTTTTCCTCACCAAATTGTTCCAGTCTTTAGGCACTCTTGAACGTTGTAGTATATAATTGTTTTTATCTCTTTTCGCAAAACAAATAAAAACCTAGTCGATCTAGAAAAACTGATTTCACTGCGTCCTCTAGAAGTAGCATGCATGATGCCAAAGCAAGATGAAGTCCTCTAAACATGCCCTTAATGGATAAAGTGATTTAATTATATTGGCAAGTTGTTAAGTGCCAAAGCAGAATTAGAACTGATCTTGGCCTTATCTGTTGTCTCACTGAAAACAAAGAAAACGGTCACATGTGTTGGATCACAGTGACAAAACGACGACATGATACTAACTCCTATTTTCTCTTCCTTTCCCGCGTTTCTCAATCCTTGCAAAACGTGTAAAAACACTTGCGGTTAATTGGCAGTTTATTGGTTTTTTTACATATGAATATGAATATGTTCGAAGCACTTAACATTTTATATTTTCATGTCTTTGACACCTCTTCCTCTCTTTTGTCTCAGAGTGGAAAGCTAGATACATTTTGACACAAGCATTTATTTTTGTTAATTAGATATATTTTCGTAGTTTAACCTTTATTGGGTAAATGTTAGTACTTTTCTACAACTTTGATCAAACTTAAGATGGGTTGAGTTAGAACAAACAAACACCCTTCACTTCTTTTAAAGAAAGAAAAAAGATAGCCATTATTATAGGCTAACATTTAAGTTAGGGGCAACTCTTGCAGCATAGAACAATAGTGGCCTTTTTGCAGAGTCGCTGATACGACGCTCTTGATCGTTCGGATAATCTAGCTACCGTGGCTTTGTCATGATGTGAAGTGCAGTCCAAAACGTACATTTGGAGTTGGATTTTGACCTTGCCTCACTGAATGAAAACACAGCAAGCCCATATATTTTGTTTTGTACTGAATCCATTCCAATTTATAAGATGTTTTGGCTTTTCTAAATACATTTTTTTTACTATATATCTAAACATAGTGTATATTGCATAGCAAATGTAATATCTCTAGAAAAATCAAAACATCTTATAATTTAGGACGGAGGGCGATAAGCTGATAAGAGGGACCACACGGTGCTTAATTACGCTCTCGTGCTCATGTCTCTCAAATCTCAGTCCTTGCAAAAAACGAAACACGTGATTTTGCTTCTGCCATTAATTAGCCACTGTCCCCCCGCACAATTTCACCTCTGGACCGTAGAATTCCGCCTTTTGTTTTGTCCTCTGGCACCGGAACATGCATGAACATCCGTGGACGGGAAGCAAAGGCACAGTTCCACTTCCACAGTGATGGAGAACGAAAGGACAAAAGGTAAAACATCCATTGACATGACAGACTATCTCTAACAACAACACCTAAAATACAAGACTCGTTCGACCTTTAGGTAGCGCTACAGACAAAGAGTTTAATACTCATTCGACATCTTCTCCGACCACATGACCCAAAAGAGAATTCTTTCTAAAAATAAGTTTTCAAAAGAGAGGATGTTTATATTTGGATTGTGCCTCTTAGACAACCCAAAATGGGTCTACTCTGTTGGAGGCCAATTTTGAGTCTCCTACTATCTATTTTTGGTTTGAGTGCCTATATAGGTTACTTGTTGGAGACAGTCATAAGACAAATTAAGCAAGTTAGTAGAGGGAGGAGAGGACCACGCTGTTCACAGCAACCAGCATGCAGAATTGCAGACGCAGGCAGGAATATTGCAGTGATCAGTGAAGCTGTTGGAGCTCAGGTTCCTAAGGTTGTAGCGGTGGTGAACAGGTGGATGAGGCTTGAAAGCGCGGCGACGAGCCTGCGGCGTCGTGCTCGACGCCGGAGCTAGGTCTGCGTGAAAAGCAAATGACGAGTAGCAGTAGGCAAGGGCTGGGTGCCCAAGGGAGATAAGAGTATCTCAATCCCAGGCCAATCCATTCTATCGTAATTGTTCAATACTTATACAAGAAAATATTCAACCGACTCAACTCTAACTTAATCAAGTAACAAACTCGAGAGATAGGTATAATAGATTCTAGGACTTGATAACTGACTGGACCGAATCGTGTAGTCCAGGCCCATGACGACCGCACACCAACTCAGTCGGGCTCCTAGCCACGGTGCCTGCGCCTGTAGACCGTACTGGTCATAACATCTCTCCCCTCCTTTGGAAACAACTCGTCCTCAAGCTGACACGAAGAAAAGAGAGCACGGAACTCATCCACGGGTTCCCAAGTGGCGTCATCTTCAGGTAAGTTCTCCCACTGAACCAGCACATGCCACACACCACGCCGCAACTGAGAACGAAGCACGCGTGCAGGGCGATGAAGCACTCGGCCATGACGAAGAGGAGGAAGCGCCGGGGTAGTGGAGGGCGGAGTGCCCCGAAACGGCTTGAGAACCGCAACATGGAACACATCATGAATCCGAGCTCCCTCCGGAAGACGCAGGCGATAGGCCACTTCGCCAGTGCGGTCAATGACCTGAAACGGACCAGCAAATTGTGGACTTAGCTTGCCACGGAAGCCCGGCACCAGGGATTGCGCCGGCCGATGAAGAAGGCGCAGGAGAACCCAATCGTCAATGTCAAATTGAAGAGGTCGGTGGTGAGCATCATAATGTCGTTTGGCATATTCCTGAGCTTGCAGTAGCCAATCACGAACATCGGCGAGAAACGCGTCACGATCGCAGAGAAGCTTGTCCACCTTGTCTGTCCGTGTCGTGCCGGTAGTGTAAGGCAACAGAGGTGGTGGAGGCTGGCCATACACCACCTCAAACGGCGTCGTCCGAAGGGAGGAGTGGAATGAAGTGTTGTAACAATATTCTGCCCAAGGAAGCCACTGAAGCCAAGAACGAGGACGATCGCCAGTGAGACACCTCAAATACATAGCAATTGTGTGATTGACCACCTCGGACTGTCCATCGGTTTGCGGATGAAAAGCGGTGCTCATCTTGAGCTTGACCCCAGCGAGCTTGAAGAGATCGCGCCAAACATGCCCCGTAAACACTGGATCGCGATCACTAACAATGGACGTCGGGAAACCATGAAGTCTGACAACGCCCTCAAAGAACACCCTGGCGACAGAAGCTACGGTGTATGAGTGACTCAGCGGAAGAAAATGCACCTGCTTGGAGAATCTGTCAACCACCGTTAAAATCACACTCTTCACATGCACACGCGGAAGCCCCTCCACAAAATCCATGGAGATATCAGACCAAACTTGCGAGGGAACCTCTAAAGGCTAAAGGAGACCAGCCGGGTGTAGATGTTTTGTTTTGTTACGCTGACACGTGAAACAAGAACTCACAAAGTCCCGAACAAGGCGACGATCATGATCAATCACAAACTCCTGACGAAGCTGCTGCAACGTCTTCTGTGTGCCTTCATGGCCAGCACCGTGCACCAACTGGAGAATGGGGGGAGGACCAAGGACATCGCTGGGACAAACACGCGGGCACCGCGCATGATGAGACCATCAGCAAAGATGCCAGGGCTCACCACGGTTTGCCACAATCGAGTCGCGCAGCACACACAGGTCGTCATCCAGCTACAGTTTGTGGCGTAGGTCGTCGAATAACTAAAAGGAAGGCTCCGTGATGGCATGAAGCAGCAGATCATCCACCTCCCTCTGAGACAACACATCAGCAGCGACATTGAGAGTGCCCGGCCGATATTCAATCATGAAATCATACCCAAAGAGCTTACTGACCCACTAATGTTGGGGAACTGTAGAGAGCCGTTGATCCAACAAGAACTTCAATGCATAATGATATATGCGCACAATAAACTGTCTGCCCCATAAATACGGACACCAGTGCCAAACTGCTTGGACAAGGCCGATGAGTTCCCTCTCATATGCGGCTAACTTGTGGTGCCGAGCTACGAAGGGTCTGCTAAAAAATGCCAGAGCACCGGCGCCTTGATGGAGTACCACGCCGAATCCAGAGCCGGATGCATTACAATCGACCATGAATGATTTGTCACAATCAGTAAGTTGGAGAATCGGTGCACTAGATAGGGCCTTCTTGAGGGCATTGAACGCGTCCGTGGCTACGGGCGACCACAGGAAAGCCTCCTTCTTGAGAAGCGCCGTCAACGGGGCAGCCACCGAGCCGTAGTCTTTAATGAACCGACGATAGTACCCGGCGAGGCCGAGGAACCCCCGGAGCGCACGCATGTTACCGGGTTGAGGCCAAGTGGCGACGCCCGCAACCTTCTCTTGATCCATTGCAACACTAGCCATGGAGATGACATGTCCTAAGTAATGTACCAACATTGTTGCGAAGTCGCATTTAGAGTGTTTCAACCGCAGGTGATGGTCACGCAGTGCAGTCAAGACTGCGTTGATGTGCTATAGATGCATCGACCAAGAGGGACTATAGACCAAGATGTCATCAAAAAACACAAGGACAAACTTACGCAGGAACAACCAGAGCACTATGTTCATGAGACTTTGGAATGTCACCGGTGCATTGGACAGCCCGAAGGGCATGACCAAGAACTCGAAGTGACCCTCATGAGTCCGAAAAGCACTCTTCTCCATGTCATCAGCATGCATACGAACTTGATGGTACCCTGAACACAAGTCTAGTTTGGAGAAAAATTGGGCCCCGTGAAGCTCATCCAGCAATTCTTCGACCACCGAAATTGGAAATTTGTCTTTAATGGTGAGCTTGTTCAAGGCACAATAATCCACGCAGAACCTCCAGGAACCGTCATGTTTCTTGACAAGTAAAACAGGAGCCAAGAACGCTGAGATACTCGGACGGATCACCCCCATTTGTAGCATAGCGGTGCACTAGAATTCCAGTTCATCTTTCTGGAGTTATGGGTAGCAGTAAGGGCGCATGGCCACTGGTGCCGCATTTGGCACGAGATGAATGCAGTGATCACAGACGCGAGCGGGCGTCAAGCCATCGGGCGTGGCAAACACATCTTCAAATGAGTTGAGGAGCTTGTCGAGCAAGGCTGTTCCGGTGTTGCGGCCTGAATCGTGGAGAGCATGGAGGCGGCGAGTGGACTGCACGTCATAGCGGGTTGAGCCGATACCGCGCTAGAACATGCGCCGACCTACCTTGGTGAACGCCATGCACAAGTCATCAAAATCCCACAATATCGGTCCGAGGGTGCACAAGAAGTTGACACCGAGAACCATGTCCCACCAGTCCAATGGAATAGTATAGCAGTCGACTGAGAAGACTTCTTCGGCAATACATATGCCGATGTCGCGCGTGAGCCCCTAGCAAGCGACGCGGTCACCATTTGCGACCGTGACACCGGCACCTGGGCACAGTTCAAAGTGGATGCCAACGTGACGTGCGACGTCCCCGTTGATGAATGTGTGAGTAGAACCCGAATCAAGCAACGCCACGCACTACACGTTGCCAACTTGGACGTAAACCTACATAGTATCTTCAGTCCTGATGCCTGCAATGTCCGATTATGATATGGTGGGTTTGTCTTGGCCGGTGTCTGAAGTCTATTCATCCTCATCGGACTCCAGCTCCTCAAAAATATAATCTACCACTTCGAGGTAAAACAGACGCGCACACTTGTGTCCCTGCACGTATGGTTCATCACAGTTGTAACACAAGCCCAATTTGCGACGATCTGCCATCTCTGCCGGTGTGAGCCGCTTGAAAGGCTGGCTTGGGGAGGACGTCGAGACTGCTGATGATGGCGTAGCGCCCCCTGTCGATGGTAAGGCGGTCTGTCCGGCCGGAGCGCGTCGAGGAGTACGACCCGGTGGTGCTGGGAGCACGAGGGCGCTGATGCATGGCGACGCTCATAAGCCCGAGCCAAGCGCATGGCGCGGTGCAAGTCCTAGGGGTCATGTAGCTCAACGTCAACCCGGATATACTCAGGTAGGCCCCCAGTGAACAGCTGTGCTTGTTGTAGCGGCGCCAGATGTCTCGCGTGCTCCAAGCGCGCTTGGAAGGCTTCCATGTAAGCATCTATGGAGGCACCGAACGGTAGGCGAGCGAGCTCGGCAAGATGGTTGGTGGACAGTGCCGGCCCGAAATGCTGGTGGCAGAGCAGACTGAAGTTGACCCACGACGGTCGACCAGAGTCGCGTTCCAACACATAATACCATTGCTGTGCAGATCCCATCATGTGGAAGGACGCGAGCCAAACCTTGTCCGCCTCACGAGTAAGCTGGCCGCAGAAGAAGGACTCACAACGATTGAGCCATCTGAGCGGGTCTTCTTTGCCATCGTAAGTGGGGAAGGACAACTTATGGAACTTGGGAACGCCCTGGCTGTCCCCATGGTCCTCAGGGTGATGGCGCGGTTCATGCACTATCGTAGTAGAAGAGTAGATCGGCCTGTTTAGGATGGAGGGCAACGACGGTACCGACAACGGTGATGACGGAAACAGGATCAACTGGATCGGAAGCCTTGTCGGAGGTGGCTACGAGGTGACGCCAGCGGCTGTGGGCATCAGAAGCGGCACCGTGGACCCCGGCAGTGACGGTGATGGCAGGATCTCTGAGACGACCAGCTCGGACGCCGGAAGGCCCCCATACCCCGGCATGCCATATTGTAGGAGCGTCGTGGTGGAGTACGGCAGGTGTGGTGGCGTCGAAGGACCAGGACGACTCTCGACAGCCGCCAGGCGTAGGGACATCTCTGCCATCTGCCACTGCATGCCTTGGAACATCTCTCCCATCTTCCGTTGCATGCTTGCCAAGGCGGACAGGGAGTCTTCAAGGGTCGGTGGTGCGGGAGGTGGTGGAAGGGCGCCCGACGTGGTGAGAGGAACGGACGATGATGACTGGTGATAGCGGTGGTGGGTACAGCGGCGGCTGTGGCAGGAGCACTAGAGAAGGCCATGGTCTCTGATACCAGATTGTTGTAGCTCAGGTTCCTAAGGTTGTAGCGGTGGTGAACGAGTGGATGAGGCTTGAAAGCGCGACGACGAGCCTGCGGCGCCGTGCTCGGCGCCGGAGCTAGGTCTGCGTGAAAAGCAAATGACGAGTAGCAGTAGGCAAGGGCTGGGTGCCCAAGGGAGATAAGAGTATCTCAATTCCAGGCCAATCCATTCAATCGTAATTGTTCAATACTTATACAAGCAAATCTTCAACCGACTCAACTCTAACTTAATCAAGTAACAAACTCGAGAGATAGGTATCCTAGATTCTAGGACTTGATAACTGACTGGACCGAATCGTACAGTCCAGGCCCATGACGACCGCACACCAACTCAGTCGGGCTCCTAGCCACGGTGCCTGCGCCGGTAGACCGTACCGGTCATAACAGAAGCCCTCTCGTGTCACATGCTGGCATGCAGCGGTGGATCTATGAAAATTTTTAGGGGGCTGAACAAAAGTGCGACAGCAATATACCTCCGACTGCTGCTCGATATTAAGTCTCAGCCCCACCTACACGATAAAATTTTGTCTAAAAATTTATGGGGGTTCCATAAGAGCTCGAGGGCTCCGGTATCGGTAGGGGGGCTCATCTGCAAAACTTACCACTTCGCATGTCTGAACCAGATGACAAACAAAGCAAGCACGCCCACAATTGCCACACCACGTTATGTATGCCAATCCACGCAGCAGCGGAGGCACAACAACACAATGTGCCTGCCTGCCTGCCTTATCTGAAAACCTGATGATGGTCCTCGCTCGTCTGCTAGGCACCAAGAGGAAGCAGCTACGGATTGGAGTTGGAGCCAAATAAAACCCATATATATGATCAGCAAGAGGCTTTTGAGGAGGAGGAGGAGGATCTTTGGTGCAATGCAAGACACCAAGAGGAAGCAGCTACGGATTGGAATTGGAGCCAAATAAAACCATATATATGATCAGGGTTTACAATACCGGTAAGAAAAAAATTTCGGTCCCCAACGATAAATACGAAATTTCAGAAATTTCGGAAATATCGGTTCAAATTTAAATAAATTTAAATTGAGTTTTAAACAAATTTGGCATCATTTCACTAGAAAAACTCTATAATCCATCATCCATCATAAATTTATATAACATCGACGAAATAACATAATATATCACAGAAGTAGAGCCGCGGTAATACAGTGTGCTGACGGTGGGCGAGCTGCATATACTAGTGCCGTCCAATGTGTGAGTGAGAAAATTAAATAAATTTGAAGAAATTTAGGGCTTTGATAAGACTGATGATATGGAGGGTCATTTTAGTGTGGTTTGGTGTAATTTTAGAGTGAAAGATGAATTTAACCGAAAAATTTTGACCGATACAAAAAATTTTTTTTGACCTCAGCGAAAAAGGCGATATTTCGGAAATTTCGGCGATATTTCGCCGAAATTGTAAACCCTGTATATGATCAGCAAGAGGCTTTTGCTAACCAACCTCGCCCTCCGGCACATGGTGGCGTGCACGGCCTTCTGCTCTCTGAATGATTTGGCATGGAACCATACATGGATCTTCTGCTGCCAAGTGCAAGCTTGCAAGTGATCGCTTTCGCGTTCGGTCGACGATGGGACGTCGTTGAAGCATCCACGATGATTGCTAGGCCAGTTTGTGAAATGCAAAAGCCAGTTCTTGATCTGAAAAAGCAAAGGCCGTTTTAAAATAAATACACTGCTGATGTCTGAGAACTGAGGAGAAAGAGACACATTGATGAAACAACAAGAGCATGAATGGTCTTCTTTAAATTAAACTAGCTAGCATGAACTGAGATCGATATAAAAGCAACCAAACTAAAGTTTGTCTGTTCCTGTGTTAATCTAAGAGCAAATGAGCAGAAGCCATGGTGCTTTGCAACTTTACAGGACCAAGAAAGATTAGTGCCTATTGCCGCCAAAAAAAAGAAAGAAAGATTAGTGCCTAACCAGCCAGCCACCTTTCTGGACCATTGTTGAGTTGAGCCTTTTGTTTTATCAGTGACCATCAGAATCTGAAGGCCAGATGAGAACAAACCAAACAAAAAGGGAGCTGAAAAGGAGGAGGAGGAGAAGGAGAAGGAGAAGGATGAGGGAATAAAGCCAATTATAGCAAGCACATGCCTGTGACCTAGCACACACAAAGGTCTGGGAGCCTGCCACCAGCTAGGTATCCTCTCCCCTCATATCACACACTGTCTTCTTGCTAAAGCTAAACAAGCGGAAGCGGTGCTTCATCCATCATGTGCCTGCCTTTTACTTTCTGCAATCCATGGCCATTGAGGATGTCCTGGCTTTTTGCAGTCAAGAGTCTCAGCAGAGTGGAGCTGCAACAAGCAGGAACAGGTCTTGCATCGAAACGACACCGTTGCTTTGTGTGTTTGTCTGAAAGGGGGTCATTCAGGAATGCCTCAAAAGAGCAGAGCAGAGCTGGCTGGCAGTGAACAGTGGTTTGGACTTTTTCCGATGAGATGCTTGAGCTTGTCGTCCCAGCAATTTGGGAATCGTATTTCATAGGATATAGGATCGCACAATCGTTTGTGAAAAATGCAGACTGCCGTTAGACCACTCATCTTTTGCGATCGCGTGAACTGATTAACAACTCAGTGAAGTGGGTACGGCGGTACGCAAGATGGTGCTATGCATGGCTGTTGCACTATGTCAAATAGGTAGACAAAGCACTGGAGATTCGCCCATCTAGCATGACGTCAGCATGACCTGTGGCTGACTTGGGCCAATGACCAACAGGGGAAAGATTACTCCGTGTCTCCGTGATTGTAGTCGCCACTCTCGAGAGACGGTTAAGATGTTAGCATTGCCTTCCTTGCATGATCATGTCTCTTCTTAAATGCAGGATTTTCAAAACACAGAAATAGGAAAGGATTGAAATTGTATTATTGTATAGAACTTACAATCCTTCAAGAATTCGAAATGTATTTTATGAGGTCTAACGTCATGCTAGCTGTCCTCTAAAGTTCCTATAATTTCAAACCTTCCATAGTGATGCACTGGAATCTTATAGCTAGAGTTTAATCTTATGTTTTCCTTTGTTCTGAAGGGGGCTAAAGCTTTGGCAAAGCGTACCCAAGAAATCTTGCATGTTGATAAGCTTTTTTCGGGAGGCCCTTGTAAAGGGACAAATTAACTTTAGTGCTTCACAATTACCTCGCTATTTGTTCTTTGACAAATTTGCCTTGTTTGCAAACCAACTAAGGAAACCCCAAAACAAACTTCTGTACTATTCGTTCACTTTTTTGCAGGATTTGCTGGCAAGGCTATTCAGTGCAGTGGCAGAGAATATGTGTATGCTTAAACAAACTAACGTGAGCCTACCATATGACTAGCCTAGTGGCTAGTCATAGGGTTCATAATTTAAAGGCAAACACTTTGTATGAGCAATTGAGCATGCATGCATGCATCTGTGGTTACAAGATCTGTGGTGGTGGAGGCATCTTCCGGACTTCCACCAAGTGCATCATTGCAAAATCTGCTTGTGTCTCATTATCAAACTATCATTCTTATCAATGTGTGTCGTGTGACTAACACAGTTTCTGACATAGCTTCAGAAAGGCTACAAAAGTAAGATCGTTTTTACTCTAAGGTTGCAAAGGTAAAACATGTTTTTACTCATCAGATCCATGAGCTTGTCAGTGAGACATGAAATTACAGACTCCAGTTTCAGAACAGATCAAAATTGCAGCGACTACCAGCACCAACCACTGAAGGAAAGAGTCAAAATCCTTCATGGAAGAATGATTTCCATCCATTCTAAGGATCCGCAACTAGTCTTTTGTTACGAAGCAAGGGAATCATTGCCATTTCTCATGCCACGGCTTCTCTTTCTGAAGCAGATGAAAAGGTGTACAGGGTGTGATGGTGTGCCCAGTGCCCACACCGGAGATGCATGGTAGTATTCAGACACGCAATCATCAGCACCATGAACTCACAAACATTTTATATTTTTATCATAAGGATGATCCCATTTCTTTTCAGGCCCTGTTCGCTTATCTATAATCCGTCTTTTTCACTTTGTTTTTTCAGCCGGAATAGTATTTTTCTCTCAACAAATCAGCTGGAACAGTGTTTCGGCTTTTTCAACGAAGTGAACGGAGCCTCACTGATTCATGGCATCATGGCTAGTGAGCCTAAATTCTTTCAACAAACTTGCCTGCCACTCATCCTTTGGCTGGCCCATGGTAGATGGTACCCGTTCTGGACAGTACACTCCTAGTGTGAGCCAGGGAGCTGCCACCACACACGCACACACAAACAAACAAAGAAAAAAAATGAAGAAAGAAAACAAAGAAAAAGTTTGTCATGTGATGCAATGCATGGTTAGGGTGGGGGGACGCACATTTGTGCTACCCTTGTGAGTGAGGAGACTTTGCATTAATTGGTAAATCACAGGGCTTCAAATTGGAGGAGGCCGAGCTCTTCCTCAGTTCCTCTTGTTCATGTGATGCACGCACGACACTCTGGCCATAAATTCCAGCTGCCAGCTCTTTGACATCCAAGATGCTGACCTCAGCTCACTAGCCATGGCAGCAGCGGCAGCAGCAGCAGTACAGTTCCCTTCCCAACGCCAAACGCATTGCCTGCCCCATAAAAGATGGCGTTGCATTGAGGAAGGTCACCACGGGGCCCTCCAGTCCAACTGCTGCCCTCTCTCTGGTCTGGGCATGCTCAGCTCTGTTAGATTGCCTAACTGGACCCAATGGCCCAATTGAGCATTTGATTCGCGCCCTGATCGGGGGCGCCCAGCCCACCATGACTGGAGGGCCCCTGTCACCCTACGCTATAAAAAGAGGTGGGGGCCGACGGCTTTTATCACGAGGTTCGTCTGAGCCGAGCTCCCCACCAACAAACTCTAAACCCGATCTAAGTGAGGGGCGCAGCCAGTGACGGGAAGTACCTCCACCATAGCACTGCGCCGTCATCGATCTTCACCGCCGGCACCGCATCTCCGACACGTCTTCCCCGACCGTCGCTGCCCGTACGCAGACTTCACCAACGAACCCGATGGAGGCCTCTGGATCTACCCCTCCGCGGTGTCAGGTTCGTCAGACCTCATCCACCTCTCTCTGTCTCTCTATCGCTGCACTAGAACGTGTTCTAGGTCTTTATTTCATCAAGCACCCCGGCTAGATCTATGGTCCTAGCGATTCAATAGTTTTAACAATGGTACTAGAGCCACGTTTTTCCTAGGGTTTTTAGATCTAGAACGGGTAGACGGATTAGAAAAGGAAGAAGGTTAGATCCAGTGCGGGTCTAACAAGAACAGAGGGTTCGGTTGAACCCTAACCCTAAATGGGTTAAGAAAAGAGGGTTCGAATGAACCCTAACCCTAACTGGGTTAAAGAAAGAAGAAGGAGGGCTCGGTTTCACATCTAAACCGAACTCTAAAACCCGCAATCAATTCGGGAAAAAGAAACAGTAAAACCCTAACCCTAACTTCGATCCCCATCCCAAATCGGTTCAATCCGAGCACCAACAGAGAAGCAAAGCCGAAGGGGAAGAAGGGGAAGGGGTGGCCTACCTCGCCGCTGCGCAGCAATATAGCCTCGCCGGCGCGCGGGGAAAAGAACACCAAGCAGGGGCGTCGTAGCCAGGCCGCTCGACGGCGGCGCGCTCACCCGCTGGGGAGCGCGCACGCCGGCGAGGGGGCCGGCGACGGCGCCATCGCTCCACCGTCGTCGCTCTCGGTGTTTCGCTCAGTGCTGCTGTGCTGAGGAGACAAGAGAGAGCGACGAAGAGAGAGAGATGAGAAGGCCGAATGGCCGCTAGGGTTCGGGGACGCGGCCGGGGGGGGGGGGTTGTTCGCCCAAAGACGCCGCACAGCCGTCCGATGCAGACGGACGGCTCAGATTGAACGGACCGCATCGCGGCCCAAGCGTGCGAGCGCGCCGCGGAGCTTTGCCGGCCCAGGCCCACGTTGCGGCCTGGGTGGCAGCTTGCGCGCACGGAGGCGATGGGCCGAGCTGGCTTTTTGCCGGTTTTAGGCCGAAACAGTAAAGAATGAGCCCGGTTTCGCATTTTTCTTTTTCCAAAAAATTGAAAAATGGAAATTGGCTCAAAAGAAAATAGAAAAAGTATTTTTCCCTGTGAGTAAAATTCAAGAAAATGAGTTCATTTATTCCGCTGTGTATTTAAAGATGTTATTTTCATTATTAAATTCAAACCAACGGAAGAATTTAATTTTGAAAATGGTATGTTTTAATTGATCACAATATTGTTATTATTCTGACCAACGTTGATTAATGGCAATATTATGATGTTTTGTCTTGCATTAATTCTATTTCTGCCTAATGGTGATGTAGAATTAATGTAGAGAATAATTATATGTTTTAATTTTGACCAACGTTGAAACTAAGGCATGTAATTGTTATTGTTATTATTTATGTTCTGACTCTATTTGAGTTGTGTTTTCAGGCGGATACAACTTGATGAGTTGTATCAAAGAGATCCCCACTCTCAAAGGTGATAACTACATTGAGTGGAAGAAAAAGACCGACCTAGCCTTCATCTTGGTTGAGGTGGACTGGGTAGTCACCACACCGTGTCCCACAGAGCCTATGGCACCGGTGAGGGAGACAAACGAGACTGATGCCGCTTGGGCAACCAGAGAGAGGGATTTTGTATCCCAAAGAATGTCCTATGACCTTGATCATAGGAAGTGGGTCACTGCCAACAAGAAGTGTTTGACTATGATAAAGAATACGATCGAGCCTACAATTATGGGCTCAATCCCAGAGTGTAACACCGTCACCAAGTATCTCGAAAGAATAAAGAGTTAGTTCACTGGCTCTTCAAAGACCTATGCTACCTAGCTGATAAAGCAGCTGATGACAGAGAGGTACTCAGGTAATGGTGGCATAAGAGAGCACATACTAAGGATGAGCAATTTGACATCCAAGCTAAAACCAATGGATCTGGCTCTCAAGAATGAGTTCCTTATCCATCTGATTTTTGCTTCCTTGTCAAAAGAGTTTAACACTTTTGTCGTCAACTACAACATACAGCCCGAGAAGTGGGACATGGAGAGGCTCATGGCTATATGTGTGCAAGAGGAGGAGAGAATGAAAGCTGCCAATGTTGGCTCTATCAATTATTTGAAAGACAATAAGAAAAAGAATAATAATGCTAACTCCTCCTCAAAGTCAAAGGGAAAGGGTCCCATGCTGCATCAGCCTTAGCAAAACAAGTTCACAGTAGAGAAAGATCAATGTCTCTACTGCAAGAAGACGGGATATTATAAGAAAGATTGTCCCAATTACCTAAAGATGATCATGGCAAAGAAATGTGAGAACATTATTACGTTCATAAATGAATCCCTGTATGTACAGTATTCAAAATTTACTTGGTGGATTGACTCAGGTGCAACTGTTCATGTTGCTAATTCTTTACAGGGGTTCCGTTCGATGAGGACTACGCAAAGAAGCGAAAGACACGTTAAAGTCGCAAATGGAGTCCGAGCAGAAGTTGAAGCCATTGGCGATCTTTCTCTAGAGCTTGTTGATGGTTTCAAACTTATACTTAGAGATGTTCTTTATGTTCCCTCATTACAGAGAAACTTGATTAGTGTTTCATGTTTGGACAACGATGGATATGATTGCCATTTTGGAAATGACAAATGTAAGATAACATTTAATGATACATGTATTGGTCTTGCTATCTTACAAAATAAGCTTTATTTGTTATCACTACGTGATGATGTGAATGTTGTATGTGATGATGGGAACGTTGCGTGCGACAATGTGAATGTATCATCGTCTGCGGATGTAAACAGAAAACGAAAGAGAGCTCATGATGCGTTGTCGAAATTATGGCACTGTCGTTTAGGCCATATTTCGAGGGGGAGAATAGAAAGACTAGTTAAGAATGATATTCTTCCTCCATTAGAGCTCTCAGATTTAGAACAACACAGAGATTGCATAAAAGGAAAGTATGTAAAGAAAATTAAGAAAGATACCAAACGAAGCGCAGGAATTCTACAGATTATTCACACAGATATCTGTGGTCCCTTTCCTATAAAGAGTGTGGATGGTTATGATTCGTTCATAACATTCACAGATGATTACTCCCGTTATGACTATATTTATCCAATCAAAGAAAGAACAGAAGCATTGGATAAATTTAAGATATTTAAGGCAGAAGTTGAAAACCAACACAATTTAAAGATTAAGATAGTCAGGTCCGACCGTGGGGGGGGAGTACTACGGTCGGCATACCCTATATGGCCAAGTTCCTAGACCTTTTGCAAGGTTCTTATAGGAGAATGGCATAGTAGCCCAGTATTCTACACCGGGCGAACCTCAGCAGAATGGAGTAGCTAAAAGGCGTAATCGTACCCTGATGGATATGGTGCGCAGTATGATAAATTACTCCACCTTACCGATGAGCCTGTGGATAGAGGAGTTAAAAACCGCCATTCATATTCTCAATAGAGTACCAAGTAAGTCGGTGCCCAAAACACCGTATGAGTTGTGGACAGGAAGAGTACCCTCACTAAACCACTTACGTTTGTGGGGGAGTCCTGCTAAGGCTAAAGTATTTAACCCAAACATTGGGAAGCTAGATCCCAAAACAGTAAGTTGTCATTTCATTGGCTACCCAGAAAAGTCAAAAGGTTTTCGTTTCTACTGTTCAGATAGACATACAAAGTTTGTGGAAACGAGACACGTTGTCTTCCTAGAGGATGAATTGATAAGGGGAAGCATGGTAGCTCAAGAAATTGACCTTGAAGAGAAGCGGGTGTATGCACCCACTCCAATAATTTATGAGCTATTTTTCTCACTACCTGCTGTCGTTGCACCGACAGTACAAAATACTGTGGTGCTAGCACCTGTTGTTATTCCGTCTATGGCAACAATGAATGATGATGAGGAACCTATTCTTCAGGATCCTATAGAACCAATTGCCACACATGAGGGAGAGCAACAATAGCCTCAAACAGAAGATGTGTCAAATGTGGAGGCCTCTAGAAGGTCTCAAAGAGTTAGAAAATCAGCTATTCCTGCTGATTATGAAGTGTACAATACTGAGAAATTTCAAATGAAGGATGATCCCACCTCATTTGAAGAAGCCATGAGAAGTGATCATTCATCAAAGTGGCTTGAGGCCATAAAAGATAAAATGAAATCTATGAATGCCAATAAAATTTGGGATTTGGAGATAATTCCTAAAGAAGCCAAAACAGTAGGCTGTAAATGGGTCTACAAAATAAAACTTGACTCTCAAGGGAATATAGAGAGATATGAAGCCCGACTTGTGGCAAAAGGCTTTACGCAAAGAGAAGTGATTGATTACAATGAGACCTTTTCTCCAGTCTCATGTAAGGATTCCTTCAGAATCATAATGGCATTAGTGGCACATTACGATTTAAAATTATATCAGATGGATGTAAAGACGACATTTCTCAATGGAGACTTGGAGGAAAATATTTACATGGCACAACCGAAAGGTTTTGTCTTGGAAGGAATAGAACGAATGGGATGCCACCTAAAGAAATTCATTTATGGATTAAAACAAGCTTCAAGACAGTGGTACTTGAAGTTTGATCAGACAATAAGAATTTTTGGGTTTAAAGAGAATGTAGAGGACAATTGTCTATACAAAGTTTAAGAATGGGAAGTTCATTTTTCTTGTTCTATATGTGGATGATATCTTACTTGCTAGTAGTGATGTCAGTCTACTACTGGAGACAAAGAAATTTTTGTCCTCAAAATTTGATATGAAAGATCTTGGTGAAGCTTCGTTCGTTCTAGGGATCGAGACTCATCGAGATAGAAGTAAAGGGGTATTAGGACTGTCACAAAAGACATACATAGAGAAAATCTTAAAGAAATTCAGTATGCACAAATGTAGTCCCTCACCTGCTCCTATAGTTAAGGGCGACAGATATGGGGATTTTCAATGCCTCAGGAACCAATATGAGATCGATCAAATGAAAGCGGTTCCATTTGCTTCAGCTGTCAGAAGCTTACAATATGCTCAAGTATGTACGCGCCCTGACTTGGCATTTGTTACCGGGTTACTTGGCAGATTCCAGAGCAATCCTGGAATAGAACACTGGAAATTAGTAAAGAAAGTCTTGCGTTATTTGCAAGGAACGAAAGGCCTCATGATGACGTATAGAAGATCTGATTCACTCTATATAGTGGGATATTCAGATTCTGATTACGCGGGAGATGATAGAAAATCCACGTCTGGATATGTATTCACTCTCGCAGGGAGAGCTATTTCATGGAAAAGCTCAAAGCAAACCGTCACTACATCGTCCACAATGTATGCCGAGTTTGTAGCATGTTATGAGGCAACGGAGTAGGTGAACTGACTAAAGAAGTTCATACCTGGTTTGAAGGTGGTTGACGACATCTATAGACCACTTAAGTTATACTACGATAATAATCCAGCAGTACAGTATGCTCAAAACAATAAGTCAAGTGGTGCTGCCAAACACATTGACATAAAGTATTATGTTGTGAAAGATAAAGTCCGGGATCAAGTCATAAGTCTTGAGCATATAAGTACAGTAAAGATGCTCGCGGATCCGCTTACAAAAGGCTTATCACCCAACGTGTTCAGAGAACATATAGTCGGCATGGGTTTAAGGGGAAGTCTATAATTCCTGAACAAAAGAAGACCCAAAGATAAGTATCTATTTCAGAACAGAGTAGTGTGTTATAGCTGTTAAATCTATCGGCAATGGACTGTGACGATGAGACATGTTCTATGCGCTAATCTGTAATGGAATGAACAAAAGTAAATGATATGAAAGTGAAAGATGGAAAGAGATCAAGGGGGAGATTGTTAGATTGATCTCTAACCTAACTGGACCCAACGGCCCAGTTGGGCCTTTGATTCGCGCCCTGATCGGGGGCGCCCAGCCCACCATGGCTGGAGGGCCCCTGTCACCCTACGCTATAAAAAGAGGTGGGGGCCGGTGGCTCTTATCACGAGGTTCGTCTGAGCTGAGCTCCCCACCGACAAACCCTAAACCCGATCTTAGTGAGGGGCGCAGCCAGTGACGGGAAGTACCTCCACTACAGCACTGCGCCGTCATCGATCTTCACCGCCGGCACCGCATCTCCGACACGTCTTCCCCGACCGTCGCTGCCCGTACGCAGACTTCACCAACGAACCCGATGAAGGCCTCTGGATCTACCCCTCCGTGGTGTCAGGTTCGTCAGACCTCATCCACCTCTCTTTGTCTCTCTATCGTTGCACTAGAATGTGTTTTAGGTCTTTGTTTCATCAAGCACCCCGACTAGATCTATGGTCCTAGCGATTCAACAGTTTTAACAAGCTCAGCTGGGTGCCCCCTGCAGCCCTGCACTGCAACATCCACCACCCCCACCAAGAATAGCACTAGATCATCCGAGGTGACATACGGATTGGCCGGTGTCATAATGGGACGAGATTTGCAGTGCTCATAGTACCTGCTCCATGATTCCACCCAGTCTTGCACTTATCAAAATTAATTAATAGAGATTCTGCTCATTTTAGAAACCAATCAACCAATCAGTCCAGGCCAAATGCAAGATCAGGATGGAATGGAAGATGAGGATGTGAAAAATCTTTTCAGTTCAGGACTCCAGGTTCAGTAACAGGCGACAGGATACACCTGATGGCTGATAGGCATGTCGTCGTCATTGAGAATCAGAGAACAGGGTCAGGTTCAGTAACAGGGTCAATGGCCAGCGGCACTGACGCTGGTAACCTGGACAAGCAGTATAGTAATCTGAATTTTATAACGCCGTTATTAGGCTGCCCTCGTGATTGCAAGATCGCAGAGCAGCATCGGGCTAAGTACTGGTAGCCGTCACGGGGAGAGGGAGAGACAGAGAGAGAAGGCCCAGCCTCGAGCTCGTGAGTAGCAGCCAGACAAAGCCACCCAGCCAGCAAGAGCAAGTTGCAGCAGCTCGCAATCTGGACTGGGCGGCCAGACGCCAAAATCCTCCACGATTAAACTACCACTCGTCCACTGAAGATGCGCGCTAGGCAACAACGCAGTCACCTCCAGGTCCAGGCTCTTGTTGTCTTCCACCGCCCCCCTCGGGTTTGCCCTGTTACAACCATGAGAACACGCATGAACATCCAATGCAGTGCAGTGCAGGGCTCAGGAATCAGGAGCCCAGAGCACTAGAACGTGTCCCCGAACCCGGTCACCTGTCACAGCTCGCAATGAGGCAACGAATCACTCGGTTAGAGTAGAGGCATTTGATCTGATCTTGAGGATTACCAATCCAAGATGGCCGTCTTGTCGAGATTCTCGCCGAAAATGACATTGCAACATGCATACAGTACGTACTCCTGCAATGGTACCATGGGTGATCATGGCCAGATCATTCGGAGTTGCCGTTTTCTTGAGCCACGCCAGTGGCAGGATCGAGTTCCGAATCAATTCCATTGCTGGAATTGTGACAGGCCATGAGAAAGGAACTTGCGGTTCTCTCTCACACGGTTTCTTTGCCGTTGTGTCACTTTCGTTCTCTCTCCCTTTGGAACCTTGGAACATCGAAGCATGATCCGTCCATGGTCCACGGTTACAAAAGGCCGGCCACCCTTCGGGTACAAGCTGCTCGCTTTTCTTCAGAGAACAGATCATGAAGGAACTATTTGCTTCTGAGATCTGCTACATACACACTGAAAATGACAGGGATAATTAACTTTTTACCACACCTCCTCGAATAGCAGCTTTAGTTTTGGCGCTACGCTTTTAGCAGCAGAGAGAGAAACAATACACATTTACCACTTTTGCTCGCGTGGCACGCCAGCTTCGCTGTCCAGCTCGGATCCGAGTCCGCAGCCCCATGCGAAAAGTCAGTCATGCCCCTCCCCTCATTGCCATAGATTAAAGGATGGACGGCTTAGGATAGCCGCAGACAGAGATACGTATACTTGTATTTTTAAGATATTTATTTTTTATTTTGCAAAGGAAAAAAGAACGTATATGACATCATCATGATGTCCACTGCTGTACAAACAGATAAGCAAGCAGGCAGTGCTACTCGCACCACACGCTCGCGTCCAACGTCGCCGCTCCCTGTAGAAAACTCCGCCGCCGTCGCCTGTACAACATGCGTAGGTGCCGATCTCCTCCGTCCCAGCCTAGATTCGACGCTAGGGAGTGCAGATCCGGTGGTCCGCCACCGTGGTCACCATGGAGGAAGTGGCTCGGGCGAGGCCCCTTCCCCATGGCGCGCTCAAGCCGGCAAGGGCGCGCGGCCCCCACCCTCGTTTGAGGAGGAGGATCCTGTGCCGCCGCGCTAGGGAGGGATCGAGCGGAGGCCCCGTGCGGAACTCGGAGACAAGTTGGACGGAGGCCGGGACGACGGTTGGCGGCGTCACCGGCGTGCACTCGACGTCGGAGCACTGCAGCCGGCTGAGGCGGAGGAGGTGGGGAGGCAAGCTCTGGGACATCGACGGCGCGGCTGCTCGAGGCTTCGACACGCGTGTGCGGGGGTAGGCGCGTCGGGGCGGAGTGGCATGCCACTATCGTCGGTGGAGAGCGGCTCCGTCTCCTCCTCAAGCCCGACACGGTGGATGCCATGCTCCTACGTGTGCTCCAGGTGCCGCCATGTTCGTCGCCGGCGTCGGGCGCGGCCGTGGACCTGTAGGCCGTGGCCCTGGCTGCCTCATCCCCAACTTCCCCTATGTCCTGTCAGCTGCCGCCATAGACCCCATCGTCGGCCATGGCCGGAGCTCGAGCGAGGAAGGGATAGAGATAGAAGAAATAGATGAGGGGCAAAAATGTCATTTCTCATGGCCGGTCTACGCTGTCAAGTCGAGTTGGCGTGCCACGTCAACGAAAATGGCAAGTGCTCTCTCCCGATGATAAATATGTAGAAACAATTTTAAGAGAAGAGATGACATCCGTTATAATGGTAAAAAGTTAAATATCTCAAAATAACACGACGTACTTGAACCACACCACTTAATTTGACCAAGCCTTTTGTTTTGGAATCATAACTCCTTTGTTTGCATTGCACCACCATGACAATAGCAGCAATTGATCAAGACAATCACATCGCCAGTTATTCCATCATCCCCCACCCAAGATTTACAGTTTAAATTTTCATCATTCACCTAACCTTTTTTCTCCTCCTGCACCAATCGCACAATTCTTACCACCTTCGTTCGTTATATAAGGTAGATCGAGAAAGAAGTGAAAAAAAATAACAATTGCGAGAGAGAAAATAATCCTTCTTAGTAGTCTTGCAAAGCCAGCAGCAGACAGAGGAACGTCACTCAATCCGCGACTGTCCACGTCATGTCGCCCTCGAAGATCCAGTGGCACACCTCCACCTCGCCGGGCTTCCCGCCGAGCGCCACAAACGCGCCGTGGCTCGGGCTCCAGTCCGACGTGTCCAGGTGGCAGATGGCCACCCCGTGGTTGATCTTCTTCTCGCCGGCGTCCGAGGCATCGGCGGCCATGATGTCGGCCTCGTACACCCGCACCTTGGGCACCGAGTGGCAGTAGTACACCAGGTACGGGAACAGGCTCTGGTGGCACGACACGGACCGCGTCACCCTGCCGCCGTCCACGCCCGTCACCGTCCCGAGCCGGACGTCGCCGCCGCTCCCCGCCGTGGAGGCCGTGCTGCGCACCACGATGTCGTCGCCCAGCGTCTCCACCGCGAAGTCCACCACGTCCTCGGCCGACGTCGCGCACCGCTTCGTCTCGCCCTTGCTCGACGCGCGCAAGCACTCCGCCACCGTGGACGCCACGGCTTTCCCCATCGCCGTGTCCAGGGGCAGACCGAACGCCTCCGACACGGCGCCGGCCTCGAACGGGATCCTCGCCGCGATGGCCCGGGGCAGGAACGCCCGGGGCGGCATCCTGTCCCTGATGTCCGGCATCGGCATTCGGTTCCCGACCACCAGCTCCCGCTCCCTGAAGAACTTCCCGGGCTCCGGCGACCACTTCAGGTGCTCGTGGTGCTGCATCGATGCCGCCGCCTCCGCCGACACCGTCAGCGCCGCAGTAGAGGTGTTGTGGTACTCCTTGAAGCTCACGCCGCTCTTGGCGTAGCCCTTGAAGGTGTTGTTCTCGCCGGCGTACTCCTTGAACCCAATGTGGTGGTTGGGGTTGGTGCCCTCGCCGTAGCCCTTGAAGATGGTGCTGCCGAGGTTGGCCGAGTTGCCGTAGCTCTCGAACTCCGCGGCGCCGCCGTTGGCGCCCTTGGCGTACGAGGTGAACCTGTCGTCGCCCACGTTGGCGTCGTCGCGGTACTTCTTGAAGGTGTCCACGCCGGCGTTGCCGCCGGCGCCGTAGTTCCGGAACGTGTTCTCGGGGACGTTCCCCTCCACGCCGTAGCCCGTGAAGGTGTCCGTGGCGCCGTTGGCGGACTGCCCGTAGTTGGCGAAGGCGGAGGCCAGCACGTTGGACTCGTTGCCGTAGGACGCGAACGTCTCCCGCACGCCGTTGCCGTCCTTGCCGTAGCCGGAGAAGCCGTTCTCCCCGTGGTTGGCCTCCTGGGAGTAGGACGCGAAGCTCCGGCCGCGGCCGTTGGCGGCGGCGTCGTAGTTGGTGAAGGTGGAGTCCGGCACGTTGGTCTCGGCGGCGTACGCGGCGAAGGAGCCCGAGCCGCCCGTGGCGCCGCCGGCGTAGGAGGTGAAGTTGGCGGTCACGACGTTGCCGTCGGCCTCGTAGGAGGCGAAGCTGTCAGCGCGCCCGGACGAGTCCCGGCCGTAGCGGCGGAAGCTGTCGGCGGCGATGTTGAGGTCCGGGGAGTAGTTCCGGAACGAGTCGGCCCCCGCTACGCCGCCGGTGCCGTAGTTGGAGAAGTTGGCGTTGCTGTAGCCCTTGAACGGGCCCCCGCCCCTGGGGCCCGACGCCGCGTCGGTGGTAGCCGGGCCGGGGCAGAGGAGCGCGGCCTTGGTGCAGAGCGCGGGGAGGCGGGCGCGGATGTCGGGCAGCGCGGAGGGGAAGGAGGCGGAGTCGGCGGCCGGGAGCGGGGAGAGCTTGGCGACGAAGAAGGCCGGGTGCGGGCGGTTGTTGGGCACCTTGCGGTTCCAGTACCGGATGAATGCCGCCTTCGCCGTGAACGGGTTCACCGCCGGCGACGCGTCGGCTCCGGCGGAGGCGGTGGCGGCGGCGGCATTGTGCGGGAGGAGGTACACGAGGAGGAGCAGGGTGGCAGCGAGGACGGTGCGGATGGGCGGTGGGGGAGGGGAAGAAGCCATGGGAGATTTGGGGATGGGGATTGAGAGAGAAGAGAACGGGCTAATAAGCAAGAGTGTGAATGTGAGTGGAGTGACAGGATGGCAAAAGACAGTTATTGTTTAGTTAAAAAAAAGCAAACTGACAGTTGTCGGAAAATTGGCAAATACTGTATTCCCCTTCCTCATTCTTTGTCTGATTTATTTTATTTAGAAAAAACTTTTTTTGCCTGTATTTTCGGTGGAATTTGCATTGTGCTACTCCCTCCGTTTTAAATTATAAGACGTTTTGGCTTTTCTAGATACATTGCTTTTAGCATGTATCTAGACATAGTATATATTTATGTACATAGCAAAAGCTACGCATCTAGAAAAGCCAAAACGTATTATAATTTGGAACGGATTGAGTAGGTCTCATGGGCTCATTATATATAGTATATATGACTAACACCACACGTGGGTGGATAATATTGTACTATTCTTACTCAAACATAGCGTCGTAGTCACAGCGAGAGCGTTGCAGACTGTGAGACTAGAAAAGAAGTTGACAATAACGGAAACACATCAAGGCAGTCGTCCCGGAAGGGGGCGATACCCACGTCGACGCAGTCAGGGCTGTCAAAGACGTAGACGAAGACGACGACACAATCGAGGGAGGGTTGATGTGATCAATCCGCCATGGACGAAGCTTACGCCAAAGTTACCAGGCCAAGAACGCGTCGTGGATGAAGGCACACACCAGTGTTGCCAATACTAGATGTACGAAGTAGAGGGCCGCAAATATGCATCATCGATGGTTGGAGTGCACATAACGCCCGGGGTAGATGGTGCTGATGCAGCCTGCAGTTGTTGGAGTAGATAAAATAGGTGGATAAGAGACCGCGGCACTTAAGATGTGATCGTGCTGGACGAAGAAGAAGCTATACGGAGGTGGACGCGTCTAGCCCGAAGATGAGGTATGACGGTGATGGTAGCGCTCGATGTTAGCGATGGAGAACTTGAATATCTTGAGGAAGACCTTATGCAGCGCTCGATGTTAACGATGGAGAACTCGAATATCTTGAGGAAGACCTTATGCAGATGGATGGCGCTGCAGACATTACATAACACAGTCGTCGATGCACAGGGCACGACGATATAGACGCAACGATAAAGCGGACATACGGGCGGTAATGCTGTGGCCCGACGAGGCCACGTAGCAGTAACTTTGTTGCTCGGAGAAGATAAACGTAGTACTCGGCGATGAACATCACGTGCACAATCAGTTGTATGGACCAATTTTTCTGTTGGAGATTTTCTTTCTTTTATCATTCCGTACAATGTTACTAGTATACACTAGGTGGTTCGTTCTTAAAACTAAATTTTCTTTGTCAGGTGCTAATTTGAATTTTCTTTGTCAAATATCTGAGCAAAACAGTGAAATTTGTGTGAGAAGAGCCAATTTATTTGGAAAGCAGCCAACGCGTTTGGTTATTTTTTTTTTCAAACACAAAAGTTACACGCGTCACTGCGTCGTCAAATTTGGTTCTCGTGAGTAGTACTGAGGACGCGTTTTCGGCTGTGGAGGAAGCGCGTGCGCTGGATGGATATCCATATTTGGTTTGTTCGTCTTTTTTATAAGTTGAAATTTTTCAATAATTCAATCAGAGTAATATTTTTTAGTCCGTTTCAATCAAGTTTTAAACCAGCTAACGCGGTGGAGGGCTGTCACGTGCTGACCTCCGGAAGCGGGAGACCTGTCTTTTTGCTCCATATATGAACAACGAGTAATTCATTATTCATTATTGTTTTATTTGCCAACATTAATGTTGTTTATTCTGGTGTGGTGTTCGACCAGGGATTCCAACTGGATTTGAAGAAGCTGTTGTCCTGTTGACAATGACGACTACTAGTTAATGTGAGTGATTTCTTTTCCTATATTGGAAGGAATGATTCGGCAGTGCATTTGAGTTGTTGATAGGCTAGTCGTAATTGCTGTGATTCAGAGCATGATTGCCCACGGCCATCAAATAAGGGCAATGGTTAAGGTACTTGTTTCCATTTTCTAAAAGGAAAATATTTTTGTTTCTCAATCGCTGCCAGCTCATTTTTAACGGTGCTTACTATTTTAGGGTAAGCAAATTAAGTCAATTTTAAGGGAGTTGCTAGCGTCTGAACGTCCGATCCGGATTGCTAGTGTCGGACGGTGCCACGCATGCAAGAGAAGGAGCCCGCGCCGCCTGTTTTTCCCGCGCCCCGCCGTGTGGGCCCTCATGTCTAAGCTCAGTTTCTCAAGCGCCCGTCTATGCCCCTGCAGCGGGCCTGCACCGCTCGGACGTCGCCCAGCAGCTACGACATGTGGCAGCGACAGGTGGGTCCTATTGCAACATGTGCAACACCAGATCTACTTTTGCAATACACAGATGAAACACTTGCAATATACGTCTGAAACACTTGCAAAACACTTGAAAAACATTTGAAAGCCATCGCGAACATATGCAACATCCAGATAAAACACTTGCAACAGACTATGAAACACCTGAACCACTTGAAACATACGCTTGCATCATGCATGTATATGCAACATCCAGATCAACTTTTGCAACATCCAGATGAAAACACTTGCAACATACGTCTGATACAGATGAAACATTTGAAACATACACTTGAAACATACATGTATAGCCATCGCAACATGCGCAACATCCTGATATATTTTTGTAACATCCCAATCTACTTTTGTAACATCGATATAAAACACTTGCAACATATCTCTGAAACACTTGAAACATATGTTTGCAACATGCTCTTTCAACGCAAACATCTCCTTGCTGCTTCGGCGAATGGAGGCTTGTCAGCACGTGGAGATCACCGGTGTGCTCGCCGGCGGTGTGGAGCTCGCTGGCAACGCGGAGTTGGGCAGCGACACATAGAGGGCAGGTGTGGGGGCAGCACGGGCAGAGCAGAGGGCGTTGTGGGTGGCGTGTGGAGGCCACCGATGTGCTTGTTGGCGGTGCGAAGCTCACCGGAAACGCGGAGCTGGGCAACGACGCACAAAGGGTGGGGTGGGGGCGGCATGGGTGGCAGTGGCGCAGAGGACGAGTGGACGCGGCGTGGGTGGGGCATAGAGTGGGTGGAGCGTCCGGACGTTGGATGCTCGGGTTAGAGCATTTTCGTAATTTTAAAATAGTTGGGTTGTCCTAAGGGCCTTTTAATCCACTGTGTTTGTAAGAATCAACTAAAATCAAACATGCTAGATTAAGATGTGGATTATAATAACTGAAACACCATATTACAATAATCCTATAATCCATCTTCATATGTTTTTTGATGACCATGAGTATTTATCACTTGAACCAAGAATAATCCACCACAATAATATACAAATTCAATTACTCTAACTATTATACTTCATTATCAAGATTATAATAATCCTAGATGTGATCCAAAAATCCCCATTGTTATTTTCTTTTTGTGAATCATAGTATAGATGCAGATGATCACACACACATGCACATACACTCATCCTCTATGAACGCATGCACACATACCATAACTCTACAATCAACCTCAGAAGGACTGAGCCGGTAGATCTCAAGATTGACGAAATCATCGTATACCTCACTGTTGATGGGTACGTCATCTGCCACTAAAAAATAGCACTATTGGATCCTAAAATAAATCTAAAAAAATATAAGCACCTGCATCGAGTCGAGAACTTGAGCATGGATGGATAGGTTCCACCACACCCCCTTTATATTATTCTAAAATAAAAGGAGTATTGTTGGTATTTATTAAGTGCAAATAGAATATGAAGGATTCCACAAGCACACAGAATACTATTGTAGCAGTTTACCGGGAGTATTTCAGGTATCGTTATTTATATTTTACCACAGGGAAACATTACAGCAAAGATTATTGAATATCAAAGGAGTATCTATCGGTCAACATACCATCATAGCTAGAGCAAGGGGTAAAGGTAATGATAGGAATTAATTGTAATGACACTCAGGGGATACTAAGATATTATAAACTAGTTAACTCAACTCAGGAGAACAACGGGTGAGGTAGATTCCTATGATATTCTTATTACATGGTCAATATATATATATATATATATATATATATATATATAGACACACACACACACCCAACTATAGATAAGACTAACTCTACTCTTGTGCACTTCAGGACGCCGCTTAGATAGTAGAGCACCACGAAGGATAACTCTACTGATGCGACTACGGTTCTACAATTTTAAAAACTGTTCACATGGGGTGGACTACAGAGGATTGATGGGGCTGTCACCTCCCGCTGCTACAACATGACCTAGGAACATGGTGCACTCACATGCAAAGCATCGTGTAAGCACCACGCTTACACAAGGCTTGGCTACTTAGCCCAACCGGTATACTAGCAGTCTAAGCACTCTATGAACTCGCACACAAAAGTAATGATAACCTTAACTAAGCAAGATATATATTCAAAGTAAGCATAGCCATGTAGATAGGAATATGATAAATTGATTATAAGTCTTACAAGATGTAGAAGTAAAGATACAAGGCTTTGCTGAGCCTCCAAGACTAGATTCGGAACTTGAGCATAAGCCCAACTCGACCCTCACTCCCGAGCTACTAATCTACTATATTGGAGAGTTCTAGACCTAATCCTCCTGGTGTGTGTTGATATGAATGAGAGATATGAATTAGAATTTCCAAGATGGCCTTAGGGAGGGGGGTAGGGGCTGCTATATATAGGGGGAGCCATCAATTCTGATACATCAGATCAAACCGACCTTGGGCTACTAGAAATATCCACTTCTATGACGAAAATCTTAATGAGGATTCTGAAACCGTCATAGAAGATCGCTTTTTATGACAAATTTTTTCATTCCGTCATAGATCAGTGGTGACAATCCTTCAACCCTCCCTATTTATGATGAAATCAGGCATCGTCACAAAAACGTCATAGAAGAGCACAAGATTTTATCACAGATCACTTGCGCGACTCATCTATGACGATCTCCTTTAATACTATGACGAACAGGGCTTCGTCATTGAACTAATTACACATCTATGACGAACAATATCAATCTATAATGAATGGTGCTTCGTCATAGATCTCCACACGGTACTTTCTCCATTCGACGTGTACCTATGGGACCTATAGTTACTCATTCGTGATGCTTGCAATTCATCATAAAAGTCTCCGCTCGATCCTTTCTGCATGCGATGTGTACCTATGGGACCCTTCTCCATCCGACGTGTAACTGTGGGACCTACAGTTACTCATTCGTGACGCTTGCAATTCGTCATAAAATTCTCTACTCGGTCCTTTCTCCATCCGACGTGTACCTAGACCTTTCAGCATCCGACCTGTGGGACCCGATGGCTTACGTGTCATGTGTATCTGTGGGACTGTTCTCCATCTCCATCCGACCTGTGGGACCCCACGGCCCATCTGCATCTGACCTATGGGACCCGACGGCTTGCGTGTCACTTGATGCTTGCAATTTGTCATAAAAGTCTTCGCTTGGTCCTTCTGTATCCGACCTGTGGGATTCGACGACTTACATGTCATGTATACCTATGGGACCTTTCTCCATCTCCATTTGACCTGTGGGACCTGATGGTTTGCGTGTCACTTGTACCATGTGTGCCGTCGGGGTTTAATTTCTTAAAAAGGTATGATACCTGGGAGTCGAACACGGGATGTGGACCAAGGATTGGAGCGTCTTTACCATTGCGCTAGACGCCTGGCTATGCTAACATCTCTTTGGAGTCGCTATAGTATCCTATTGGCTATGTGGATACCCTATAGGTTGACCTAAATTGGATATAATCCCTACAAGTTTAAACAAATTTGTGCCCGCTGGAGTTGCGGCGGCGACAGCGGTGGCAGAGGATCCCCGGTCTACTATGGTGGCTCAGGTGTCCTTTTGGTGGCTTGGCGGCATTAGCGTCCACATGATTAGGTGTGTGCCACGGTAGAGGCGGCTTGCAGCTGAGCCATGCCAGTTCATAGAACAAAGGTATGAGTACCTTCTTTTGTGATTATAGAACTCCATTTTTAGTACATGATAAAGTAAAGAACACATAAAGAAAGGCTAGTCTGTATGAATTTCAATTGAAATCAATGCTTTTGTCACACAAAAATAGAAAACCAGACTGTCCCATAGTATGATATGAACAAATACATAGATTAGTGCTCTTGAACACTGTATGATTTGTTCTAATGCTAGTTTTGCCGTTGTCCACCCAATGGTCAAAACTCTAATAGACTTTGCATACTTTTGCTGCAACAGATGGATAGATCCTAGATTCCTAATGGGAGACCATTCTCGCCGACCTTCATCGCAGGGGTTGAAGAGTTCATGTATATGGTTAAACAAAAATACCCAGAGCAAAAGATCCCTTGCTTGTGTACACATTGTCTTAACCAGGTGGTTAAAACTTGGTAGGTGGTGAAGGACGACTTACTTATACACAGAATGTCACCCACAAACACCACATGGATTCATCATGGGGAAGAGGGAGGAGGTACTGACATTATAGAGCCATCAGATGTGCATGGATCTCATCATGATGGTTGGATTACGGAGGAGGAGGAGGAGGAGGAGCAGGAGGACCATGACGATAACATATTACCAGATTTTGATGATTTAGTTCAAAACCTATTGACATTTGAAGAGCGAGCTAGAAGAGTCCCAAAGTTTGAAAGAGTGTTGGATGAGTTGAAGCAATTAGTTTCTTCTAGACCTACCTTCTCAAGATTCTCCTTCCTTGTCAGGTTGCTCTATATCAAGTCTCACTATCGAGTTAGCAACAACTATTTTGATACAACTATTGCTGAAAGTGGAGGGCAAGACAACACATGCTAGGCTAGATTTGCATGATATGAACATAAGGCCTCAATATCACTGCATGCAGCAAGACACCTTGCTTAAATTCCCAGAAGCTCACTATGTCATGATAGAAAAACATAGAGCAGAATTTTGCAAGTTCCTTAAAGGTGTCAAGTTTCTAGATGTTTATGCAGCCAACCTAGCAAAATCCATAAGTGCAGATGGTACCAAGGTAGTTGGCAAGCTAAAAACGCATACTTGCCATGTCCTTCTCTAGAGGATCCTACCTGCAGGCTTAAGAGGTTTTGTTCCCAAAGATGTATACGAAGTTGTTTTAGAACTTGGGAACTTCTTCATGCAACTGTGCAGTAGAACTCTGAGGAAAGAAGTTGTGGAAAAGCTAAAATGGGACATCCCACTCATCTTATGCAAGCTTGAGAAGATTTTTCCACTGGCCTTTTTTGATGTTATGGTGCACTTGGTTGTCCATCTACTTGATGAGGCACTTCTTAGAGGGCCCATACTGTAGGATGGATGATGAGGACATGGCACCTTCGGATACGAACAATGATTATAAGGTGCACTCGTTCCTACATTTGCATAGTGGCTTTGGTTATAATTCACTTGGTTCCACATGTACATGTCACTATTTGATTGTAGGTTCAAATGTGTTTCATAATGGAAGTTCATCAAAGTTGAACTTTCGGTTCGTCGGTAGCCCGACAGTGCCTCATTGGGAAGGTCATAACTCATCCATCCGGAGTGCGATCGAGGTCAATGAGCACTTGATGGAAAGCTTGTTTGATAAGCTTTCAAATAGATCTAGTTCCATCTCAATATCACATCGGCAAGGCCTCCAAATCACTAATATATTCTGTCGCTATTTCTGGCGGGAGCTACACTATCGTCATGGGCTTGTTAGACATCCTTGGGACCCAGGCCTAAGTTGGAGCACGCCCCAAGAAGATGGAGAACGCCTAAGAGATAGCCTTGGACATCCTCCTCCTTGGCCACCACCTTAGGAGGCTAGCAAGGACGTCCAAATCAAGCCAGAGGCCCAGTCCAATCCGAGTTCGAGTCTGCCTCGGCCGTCAGGACCAGTCTGCAATAAAATAGACGCCCAGGACGCATCCGAACTCTGTTTTTGATGATCCACATATGGATGGAAAGATTATTTCATAAGGAAATCAATGGAAGTGGTCCCACATCAAAATTCCATCAGAATCAATGGAAATCGTCAAAACAAGTTGACATCCAGAATCTGTCACGGTGCTGCGTCGTTATCTTTTGGGCCATTGGGCCTTGTAACGTGTTGGGACACCTTTAGGACATGAAGAGGGATCCTTGGACGTCCCTTAGGCTATATAATCAGTAGCCACCACCTACATTAGGTTTTGGGTTTTACTTAGATTATTCTGTCAAGAAACAGTTTCGCCGTTCTTCGGTTTGTGAGACCCCAACTCGTGAGATTAATCTTTCATCTGCAATTTGGTTGCGTTCTTTCTTGTTCTTGCTTGTGTCCTTCGTTGCCTAGGCAGGGATTAGCCTTCTTGGCGAGGTCAACCTGGTCCGTGACTTGGTTGATAACCAGAGGAGCTATGGTGCTAAGATTGTAGGGTTCGATCTTTCGATCTGAAGCTGGATCGGTGTGTCATTCTCTGCCACAACGATAGTTACCATCACCTGACGGAAGATCGGGATCCCCATCTCCATTAAGTGGTATTAGAGCTTCAGGTATACTGTCAAGTTCGCATCTTACCCTTAGTTCGAGTGTTTTTGCTTTTATCCCATAGTCTAATGCCATATTTGTTTCCTATCCTATAACCATCCGCGCCATAGCCTTTGCATAATTTAGTTTTAGAGTCCGCTTTGTTGAGTTTGTGTCCTAGGTCAAAGTCTTGTTGCTAGTTTAGATTGTGTTCTTTTCTAGTTTGTGTTGATACCTCCACCCGCCGCTATTCCGTATCACCATCGGTTTGCATCTTGTGTCCACTAAATCCCTGATTCGAGCAGCTTCCTTAAAACAGTCATAACTTTTGCATCCGAACTCGAAACGGGACAAATTTTATATCTACGGAGAATGCTAGAAAATTTTAGATCTATTTCATCCTAGCGTTGCTGGGTTCGCAAAAAATTAGATTTGCGAAATTCGATTAGGAAAATTGAGTTTCTGGGCCCACAAGTTTTGGTATGCTTTTTAGAGCACAGTCCTAATTTTCTATAGGCCACATCTTTTATTCAATTGAGCTCAAATTTTTTGAGGTTTATTCTTGTGTGCTCCTTGCTGAGAAAAAAATATGAAAAGAGCAAAAGCAAGAAAAAAAAGATTGGACAAAAAATAAAAAATAAAAAATAGTAAAATAGAATAGAAGATATCGAAAAGGAGCACATAAGGAACACTCAATAGCTCTATTGTTTGTGATACCTTTTGCCTTGTTCACATCCGTTGCTACCTTTGATACTTGTTTCCTTTCATCCTTGTTTCCTCTCTTGTTTATCACAACTGGTGATAGGAACACGTATAGGCCAGCAACTAGGACAAGTGCTTTGGACATTTATTCAATATTGCTGTCTGTCACTGACTTGTGTGCCACATATATATATTTGTTCTTTTTCGTGCCTCCCAAGCTCCACATATACTTCAGATCGGTACAGAAAAAGACCCTTGCAATCTTGGTGTCACACCCTCACAGGTATCACGAACCAGCCACCGGTTGTACCGTCCACTGCTTTGCGTTGGTAAGAATCTTGTAAGAACTTGGTAAGACGTGTGAGAGTGTGATTCCACTGACCAATAAATAGTTGATAGGGCATTTATTTTGATTGCTAACAATGCCAAACAACGAGTTTCTTTTTAAGTGTGAAATGCAGGACATCATGGACCGACTGACTACAAGATGGATGAAATAATTGCAAAAGCGGTCACTAGAGCGTGCACACAACCTTCCTCCTCCGCTGCTACAACAACGTCATCACCGTCACCTCCCGCATGTACTACAGAGTTTGCACAGCGCGTGCTCAGTTCTCAAATGGAGAAGGCAGAGCAAAACCAGTTCAACAACTTGTTCCAAACATACTTTGTTGTGAAGGAACGACGTTGTCGTGTTATGATTGATGGTGAGACTTGCAACAACCTTGCAAGCTTAGAGATGGTTGACAAGCTTGGTCTGACCACATAGCCACATCCACATCCATATTACATGCAATGGGTAAATTCTTGGGATAAGATAAAGGTAACTGAAATTGCTCGTATTGAGTTTTCAATTGGTCTTTATAAGGACAGCGCATAATTTGACATAGTACCTATGCAAGCATGTCAATTATTGCTAGGCAAGCCATGGATATCTGAAAATAATGTTTTGCACAACACAACTACTAATAAATATTTGCTCAGATATAATGGTAGAAAAATTACTTTTATACCTATGACTGCTACTAAAATTTTAAGAGAAGATCTCATGAGAGCAGAGAGAAGAAAAAATGAGCCTTTTAGAAAAGAATGGGCTATTTCAGATGTTACAATACCGTCATCTAAATCTGAATTTTTACAAAATGGAGATAGTGCTTTGCCTCTTGTTGGAACTAATATTTTGCAGCATGTATCCCAAAAAGAGGACAAGGTGACTGAGAAAGAACAGGTAAATGTATCAGGTAAGAGCTCTCTTGATGTGCTGATTTTTTCCACCAATGATGCTAATAATTCTATACTAAAATCTTCTATTGATTTACCTTTGACACATGGCAAATGTTCTATTGATCTTTGCGATAGAGAAGAGTTGTGTGATAGTGATATGATTATTAATGTGCCGCAACCAGTGAATGAGAATGATTCTTTTGTTTTGGAACGAAATACTTGTGCTAAAAATAAACAATTGCTTCCAATTGCCACTGAACAAGATGAACTAAAATTGTTGTCTTCTCTAAATACTTTGGGGTATATTGAGTTTGAGACACTATGTGCTCTGAGTAGTTTGGAGGAGAAATTTAATTGTGCAGGATTGCCATGATTATCTAGATGTACATGTCACTTTATTGACAAATATAATTGTAAAGGAGAGTATATGGTGCATCGTGTCTATATTTGTTCAACTCTGAAATCTCCTTTCATTGTGCAAAAATATGATCAACTAGAGGGCACCAATAGTGATAATGTTGTCATGTCGAAATCCCCAAGTTTTGTAATGAGGCAACAGGTTAAATTTCAAGAAGGGGAGCAATGTTGGCTACTACCGACAACTTGTCCACCAGCTAAGCTCAAACCGAGGACGGTTTGTTGTCAAGAAGGGGAGGATGATGAGGACATGGCACCTTCGGATACGAACAATGATTATAAGGTGCGCTCGTTCCTACATTTGCATAGTGGTTTTGGTTATAATTCACTTGGTTCCACATGTACATGTCACTATTTGATTGTAGGTTCAAATGCGTTTCATAATGGAAGTTCATCAAAGTTGAACTTTTGGTTCATCGGTAGCCCGACAGTGCCTCATTGGGAAGGCCATAACTCATCCATCCGGAGTGTGATCGAGGTCAATGAGCACTTGATGGAAAGCTTGTTTGATAAGCTTTCAAATAGATCTGGTTCCATCTCAATATCACATCGGCAAGGCCTCCAAATCACTAATATATTCTATCGCTATTTCTGGCGAGAGCTACACTATCGTCATGGGCTTGTTAGACATCCTTGGGACCCAGGCCCAAGTTGGAGCACGCCCCAAGAAGATGGAGAATACCTAAGAGATAGCCTTGGACGTCCTCCTCCTTGGCCACCACCTTAGGAGGCCAGCAAGGACGTCCAAGTCAAGCCAGAGGCCCAGTCCAATCCGAGTTCGAGTCTGCCTCGGCCGTCAGGACCAGTCTACAATAAAACGGACGCCCAGGATGCATCCGAACTCTGTTTTTGATGATCCACATATGGATGGAAAGATTATTTCATAAGGAAACCAATGGAAGTGGTCCCACATCAAAATTCTATCAGAATCAATGGGAATCGTCAAAACAAGTTGACGTCTAGAATCTGTCACGACGCTGCGTCGTCGTCTTTTGGGCCGTTGGGCCTTGTAACGTGTTGGGACACCTTTAGGACATGAAGAGGGATCCTTGGACGTCCCTTAGGCTATATAATCCGTAGCCACCACCTATATTAGGTTTTGGGTTTTGCTTAGATTATTCTGTCAAGAAACAGTTTTGCCATTCTTCGGTTTGTAAGACCCCAACTCGTGAGATTAATCTTTCATCTGCAATTTGGTTGCGTTCTTTCTTGTTCTTGCTTGTGTTCTTCGTTGCGCAGGTAGGGATTAGCCTTCTTGGCGAGGTCAACCTGGTCCGTGACTTGGTTGATAACCAGAGGAGCTATGGTGCTAAGATTGCAGGGTTCAATCTTTCGATCTGAAGCCAGATCGGTGTGTCATTCTCCGCCACAATGATAGTTACCATCACCTGACGGAAGATCGGGATCCCCATCTCCATTAATGGATGTACCCAATAGAATGACGATTGGGCACGTTGAAGAATTTATTAAGGAACAGGGCGAGGCCTGAAGGATCAATTGTGGAGGCTTACTTAGAAAGTGAGACGTTGGCATTTTGGGAGAGGTTCATGGATGATGTTAAAAAAGATATAAATGGGACGACAATATGTCACATGATGGGCCAACACCTGGTGAGACCTCTATTTTCATGGATGGTGTCACACCCATTGGCCAGATTAGGGTAAAGGACATCAAGGATAAAGCCAAAATCAATAAGCTAGCTTGGTATGTGCTTAATAACTGCGACGAGGTTGGACCATATGTGTAATAAGTATGATTTTTTATATGTTGATTTGCTATTTCCTATTATACGTATGAAATGTTACCAATAATAATAATAGTGCTTATATGTGCTGCAGAATATATAGACAAATTTTAGAGGAACAAGGGGCAAGTGATGATGTTGATAGTAGGCTAGCAGCAGAGTTTCCAGCGTGGTTTAAGTCTCATGTACATGATTAGCATATTTTAGTTCTATTAGGCCAATGATTGGTAGAATTATATGACAACTTAGTGGTGACGGTGGTTTCATGTTTATGTGCAGATCGAGGAGCTGCATAGAGAGAAACCAACAGAGGTTAGTGAAGGTTTGTATGCACTATCATGCGGTCCTGATACCCGAGTCTAGGTCTGTGCAGCTTGCAGTATTAATGGAGTCATGTATAGCACTATTGATCGCGAGAAATCCCTACGTACATAGAACAATGGTGTCATGGCCGCCGTCACATATGATGGCCAATCAGTGGAATTTTATGGTGTCCTTAGAGAAGTTATTCGGTTGATGTATAACTCCAGCGTACAAAGCCATAGGACGGCGGTTCTTCTACGCTGTGACTGGTACAATCTAGATGGCACTACGAAGTCTGCAGGCATCGACGATGATGGACATTTTAGATCCATCAACATTAAATCATTCTAGTACAAGGATGACCCTTTCATTCTCACGACACAGGCAAGGAAGATTTTTTATCTACAAGACACCTCCTTGGGCAAAGATTGGTGGGTCATGCATAAGTTCAAACATAGGGATATGTATGACGTGAATGAAATAGAGCCTATAGTGCACCAAGGTGATCACTGTTCTAACAACGAGCATAAAGTCCTACTGGGTGATGGTGATCAGGTTATGCACGAAGCTAATCATGATGGAGAAGGCACTGTCATTGAAGCCAATTTAGAAGACCTTCTAAGAGATAAGAGGGAAGGAGTTGGCATACTTGAAGGTAGCGAGAATGAAGATGAGGTTGAAGATGATACTGGAAACCGGTATTGCAGTGACAACAGTAACTATGGCGACAGAGATCACATGGCTAGAGGTGATGGTGATTTGTAGGAGATTTCATGTATAATCTTTGGGAAAACATATATTCTAAAGCTGCACTTTGCTTTGGATTTCTAGCTTTGTATTATGAACATGTTCGGTATGCTCAGTTGTTATAAACTTGTGCTTTAGCGGACACATATGCTTTGTTCGCCGGGGTCAGTACTGTACTATGCGGACCATCTGTTGTGTACATGACTATTCCATTCAATTGCAACTAGTACTTGTTATAGGTTCATATACACTGCATAAGCCATTGACATAAAGCATTCCTTTCACACAGCATGCTTCAACCACTACGACAAGATCATTATTCAGTTCAACCAACATGCCAAGTACGTATACTGATACATGTCTGGTTTACCAAACCAAGGCACAAAGCAACCCTTGCGTGGTTCCCAATAGTGAATTGAATGCAGGAGGAAAGCCTCTGCAGTTATTTCACTCCAAAAACATAGTCACAATAGTCGAGGGGCAGATTGAAGAGTGAAGAGGAGTTGCTTTCATAAGCAATTTCTCTTGGTTGGTTTTGCAGAGGCATGCAAGTAGCTAGCTAGAGATGGCTACATTTTTTATTATCTGACGAGAGATCAAATGGACAGCGATGGACTTTCTGGTGTGTGTAGTAAAAAAATGCAATAACTATGCCTCCTCCATTGTGCATTAGATCGAGGCAACACTTGTTTAGATGAACTCCTCGCTGCATGATTATTGCAAATTCAATAAACTTTATCAAAGACATAAGTTGGGTTCACCACAGATTAAAGCCACTCATGACTACTACCACTACTGATACATTTTTTGTTCACCAAACCAAGGCACAAAGGTATCCTTGCATGGTTGGCAAGAGTGAGAAGTGTCTGGCCTAGTCAGATGGACAATGCTTAGACCATCAAGTGCTTACAAAGATAATGGTAAACATTGCCTTGGGTGCCTCTTGTGCTATCGCACTACCTCAGGAATCGCAACCATATTACATCGGGGAAGGCATGTGCGACCGGAGATGCAGGAGTAATGGCATACCCAACCGATGAGATGGCACGACAATACCAAATGTATGGCCGTTGGACTTTCTATCTAGGCTAGACTTGTTCAGATGAACTCCTCATGGCATGGTTGTTGCAAGTTCAACAAATTTTATCAGATACATGCAAACAAGATGAGTTGGGTTCACCATAGATACGTGCGCAATAGAATTTCAACACTTATGGCTACTCTGTTCTACATTTAGGCCAGGTTTGCTCCTCTCAAAGAAACCTAGCGCGGTTGCCGTGAGCGAAGTGATGAGTTGGGTTCAACACAGATCAAAGCCACTCATGACTGCTGCTACCACTACTAATATGTGTTTGGTTCACCAAAACCAAGGCACAAAGCACCCCTTGCATGGTTGGATTGAGATATGTCCGACCCATTCAGATTTACAATGCTCGGACCATCATGTGCGCACAAAGATAATGGTAAATGATACTTTGTGAACCAAAATATTTGCACAAATGCGCACATTACATGCATAATAAGAGGATATCCGTGCTACTAGATAGAAAGATAACGACAAACCAGACTTCACATATATGTGGATTACAGCAATGATACAAGTTCAACCTACATAACCATGCCTTCATCTGCCATAATAATAAGAGGAGAGCCGTGCCATCCCACTACTCAAAGTCATCCAACTACTACCTAGATATACTATTTCTAACTACAGATGATTAACATGACTTCATACTAATTCTAACGGCACCTGGCAACAAACTAGTCCTAACTACATATGTTGACATGACTTAATACTACTAATGAGGAGTGCCATCCCACACCTCTACGCAAGTCATGCAACAAGGGCACCAATAGGTGCGAACAAAATCCAACGCCTACAAGGTAAACTGGCCTTGGTTGAAGCCAGCAAACCTCTCTACCATGGTGAACCGACATGGCTGGACAATCCCTTCACGCCATCCAGCCCTGGTTCCTTACTAGGGTGTGATGGCAGGCAACGTTCCTGTCATTGGTGTAGGTGTCGTCTAGGGGGGTGTGTGCCCTCGCCAACACATGCGCCCTGGTGTCGGCCTCGATCCAACCATAGGCCTTATGGTTGGGACAGACGAGGCACACCTGGCCACCATATGGGCTAACATGCAAGAACATATTTGGGCCTAGAAGAACAAATGTTGCATAGTCGTGCAGACGATCATCCTTCGAGTCCATCGTGACATAGCCCGGAGAGCCATCAGACTCAAACTCAGCCTCGGCCAAGATGTCAGCCATGGCCTCGGCCTCGGCCTCGGCCAAGATGCCAGCCTCGTCATCAGCCTCAATGGATGGCAAGAGGGACCACGATGGTGCAAGGAACCCACCCACGTGGGGAGCAGATCTGAAGCGGACCATGTGATGGTGAGTGGGACCACACCGGGGCCAGCGGTGGCGAGCGAACCTCTGGTGCCGGTGGCATCAGCATTGGCATCGAGGGCGATGAGGAGAGCAGCAACCTAGGAAATGGCATGAGTCTCAGTGACGTTAATGCCGATCTATGGGGACTGGACATCGTCACCACCTCCACCGACATGAACCTAGGGTGCGCCATTGGCCCCGCCTCCGCCAAACCACTGGAGGAAGCAGGGACTGTAGCTAGGCCACTGACGGCCTTCATGGCAACCGATGGGGTGGCGAAGGTGGGTGGCGAGGAGATGGCTTTTGTGCAATGGAAGGTGGAATGGTAAACAATATGAATTGGGGCGAGGCCAGGCTTTATGCATACATAGGGATGCTATGGCTTCTAAGGCAAGATACTCCATAAAGATTTATTTATATACATGGACGCTAAGGCTTCTAAGGCAAGATACTCCATGAAGATTTATCTTTCCTAGAGGTGGGTGCCATCATGCTCCCTTAGGAATCGCAACCGTATTACACCAGCGGTTGCAAAAAAGAGAGCATGTCTCCTCCATTTATGCTGATGAGATAGCATGATGAGTCTTGGCACAACGACATCAATTGTGCGGCCGGTGGACTTTCTGGCGTGCGCAGTAAAATTTCATAGTTTGTGATCGACTACACTCACTCATCATTTCATCCAATATTATTGTTACTAGTAATAGGGGCGTGGTCACATGACCGTGTTCTGCTTGGCTTTTAATTTAATAATTCCTAAAAAAAAGTAACGTTTTTCATAATCTATGACATGGGGTCGAGAGTACATTTGCACAAATGCGTATGACACGTATACTATCCGACACGTTCAAATATAAGGCAATAGGACTTTCTTGCATGTGTAGTAAAATTTTCAACACCTCTGACTCATCTGTTCTGCATTAGGCCAGGCTTGCTCCTCTCAAAGAAACGTTGCGCGGTTGCCGAGAGCGATGTGAATGCATGATGAAAGCTGGACAAGAGTGAAAATTTAAGAGATTTTGACCACCATGACACGGTTGAAGCTTGAAATCCTAGTGTGGTTGTGATAGGTCTTTTCACTCCTATCCAAACAGTCACAACAGTCGAGGGGTAGACATAAGAGTGAAGAGGAGTTGCTTTCGTAAGCAATTTCTCTTGGTTGGTTTTGAAGAGACATGCAATGGCTAGCTAGAGATGGGTACACTTACTATCCGACGAAAGATACAATGGACAACAGAGGACTTTCTAGCATGTGCAGTAAAAATGTAACATCTATGCCTCCTTCGTTGTGCATTAGATCGAGCCGAGACTTGTTCAGATGAACTCCTCGCTGCATGGCGGTTACAAGTTCAACAATTTTTATCAGACACATGCAAATAAGATGAGTTGGGTTCACGACGGATCAGAGCCACTCATTTTGAACATGATCAGAGTGACTAATGACTACTACAACTACTGATATGTGTTTGGTTCACCAAACTGAGGCACACAACAACCATTGCACGGTTGCCAGGAGTGATATGTGTTTGTCCCGATCAGATTTACAATGCTTGGACTATCACGTGTGCAATGAGATAATGGTAAATGTTCCTTTGTGAATGAAAATATTTGCACAAATGCGTACGACACGTATACTATCCGACGTGTTCAAATATACGACGACATGACTTTCTGGTTGACAAGACTTGCTCCTCTCAAAGAAACCTTGCACGGTTGCCGAGAGCAAAGTGAATGCAAGATGAAAGCTAGACATGAGTGAATTGACCACCATGACATGGTTGAGACTTGAAAGCCTGGTGCGGTGGTGATAGGTCTTTTCACCCCTCGGGTGCCGTCGTACTCCCTCAGGAACCTCAACCAGTCATACCGCAGAAGGCATGTTCGACCAAAGATGCTGGATTATTGATGTTCCCAAGCATACACTGAAAAAATAGAGCACATCTCCTCCATTTACACTGATGAGACGACGTTAGTCTCGGCACTGGTTTTTACATGTTAGCTCCTCTACTGATGCCCCAACAGTGTGTGCACTCCTTGCGCTTGTGAAAACACCAGAAACATAGGAAATAAACCCCCCACGAGAGGAGAATGAGAACAGAGACATACTAGCAAGGATTCCTCAAGACTGTCAAGTTCCCTAGTTGGCATGGCGAGGCTACAAGAAGACATGGTAGGTCCAAGCCAGAGTGACATGGAGTGCATGAAGATCATTCTTCCTAGAATGTATGCAGAAATATTGATAAGTGCCTATTTTCTGTGTGCTGAATCTGATTTTGCTAGGGTTTGCCTTTGGGAATGAACTTGTCCCTCTATCTGGCTATGTTCATCATTGTGCGCATAGAAACTACCGGCTGCAATGGCCCACGCCATCGGTGGTCACCGAAAACTCGAGCTTTGTCTAGACAATGAGCAGAGCCTGGCACGGTGGAAGGTGGAGGTTTTCCCCGATGGTTGCCACTTGTACCTTCACTAGGGATGGAAGCACTTCTCCCATGCCCTCGACCTCCAAGATGGGTTCTCTCTTGTACTATGGTATGACGGCCGATCACAGATTAACGTCAGGGTCTTCGACCTTACCACCTACCGCAAGCAGTACCTACATGACTTCGAGGCTGACGGTAGTCAGCTCTCCCTACCCATCGTGGAGCCGAGGAGTTTTGAAGTGATCCTGATGAAGTACCACCTCAAAGCGAAGTATTTGGTGAGCACTCGGGCGAGATGCAAGACGTACCAATGTCGCAAGTTACTCATGTCGTCTTTCTCATCAATCTTTTTTTGCGTGAGGCAAAGAACGTGCCAATGGACTTCAAGGTAGCGCATGGCTACCAGCAGTGGCAAGCCATTGAGCTACAAATGGCTGGGTAGTCCTAGATCGTGGCCTTGGATAGTACCCACACGAACAACAAAGTGTGCACGTCGTTCAAGTAAGGGTTGGACAAGTTTTGCGCAAGCAACCACCTCAACGTCAGTGACACCTACTTCTTTAGTGTGATCCACGAGGTCACCTGCAATGATGACAAGGACAAGGAATAGGAGGAGGAGCAGGAGGACGATGAATCTAAGCTCAAGGTGGAGGTGCGCAAGACGAACGGCGGATGGTTGCGGTTAACTCGGCATAAGAGTTGACACGATCTGTATTTGGTTGTTTCATCAAAACTATTATCCGGCCTGTTAAGATTTCCTAGTATTGGACTGTCTTAGGCCCTGTTTGGATGGGCTATGACTAGTTAGCCATGGCTCAAAAAAGCAAACTAAAAATTAGCCAATTAGTTGTGTTATTAGTCCATACCTGTTTGTATCCTAAAATAATTTATTGGGTTCTATAGACTAGAACTAGTTGTTAGCCCCTGATAGTTGGGTTCTATGGACTAGTTGGATAGCCCCTGATAGTTGCTAGCACTGTATTTCATTGTTCATCGACTCATAGTGATTCGGAGCATCTATATTTCATAGGGTCAGACTGTCTCAGGGTTCCAAAAATCTCGACAACTATACACCCACGTCCTCCGATCAGAAAGGGCAAACTTTGACCGTTGTGATGCCCATGGCGATGCGATGCCCCCAAGGAGACGTGGCCCAATCTCAATTCAACTGCATTGATGCAACAATTACTAATCATCCTCCATCCAATGTTTGGAACTGCCGCAAGACATTCCTGTACTTAAGTGAAAAAGTTAGTGGTGAACAACTTCTTTCACCTCCCTCTTTGTTGTGACATCAATCTACATGACTGTCGCCGCTTCCCATGGCCTTTGATGAGCCCACCAGCGGCAACATCTAGCATACAGTGCTAGCAAAGCACAACATTGGCGCTGTCCCTAGCGCCACAGTTGTTGATGCTGATGGCGCCGCGGTTGCCGATGCTGGTGGTGCCACAGTTGTCGATGCTGATGGTGTCACAGTTGCCAATGAGGATGCCGTGCCCATTGCTGCTGTTGATTATAGGCAACCCATGCCGTTTGTCTCCGGGGGCCTAGCGTCATGTTCCGGCCATTGCGCTCCGTGGGACATGCATCGAGCGTCGCCCTATCCTACGACGCTGATGACGACCGCTGTGTACAACCTAGCGGTTCATGGGATAATGGAACACATGGGCTATAGTGCAGGCTATTGGTATTTCTTAACGTAGACAGAAAGAATCCGCAAGTGCATGGAATTACCATTGTAGCCTTCACCCGAAAGTATTTAGGGTATCGTATTTTTCACAGTAATGGAGGTATTTCTTCTAGCTAGTTTGTCCAAGGACAACACAAGGGTAAAGTTGGAAAAGGGTAGAGAAGGATTCCTATGGCTTTTGGGTCTAAGGATAGGTAAACTGTACTTCTACTTGCATACTTCGGGCACTGGAGAGCACCTGGTCTGCCAAGCAATACCGGCTTATAGCTCTATGCCATACTCGGATGTGGGGGATTACAAGGGACGGACAGGGCTATCACCATCTGCTGCCTACCCCTCAACCATGGAGTACGGGGCAAACAAAGGTAGCCTCTAGCCCAGACACCACGTCTACGCTATCGACTACTACTCTAGCATTCGCGTAGGGTTATCTGTCTTTATCAGGGCCCTCTACTAGAGTATCTGCTACAAGAGCAGACGACAAACCCACAAACAAGTAGGAATAAGGCTTGACTAATCAAAAGACTTTATACCATAGAAAACACGAACACTCACTTAGCGGGAGAACCCATTTAGGCACATGTGTTCATCAAGGTACAAGCTCGGGGAGACACCAACAAGCCCGATGCTTCCTCGTACTCTCTCTCACATCTCTCCCTATCCAAGTCTACTAGCTATCTAGGGTCAAGCCCTTGGAGTGAAGCTCAAAGGTGGAATGCTCTTGCTCTTGTGTGCTGTCTCAAATGAAGTGGGGGAGGCCTCCTTTTATAGGTGGAGAGGAGGAATGGAGGCCACTCAACGTGCCATATCAGCGATCTGTGCGCTTCTTCACCATGGTCCTTGTATTAAACCATCATAGGATCAATGGTGGAGATGGAGTGGAGTTGTGTTTCTTTGCATTACTCGATGCATTGAGGTGGTGGAGCAAGGGGAGGTTGGTTTGTGGCTATTTTTGTCGCATGCTCGCATGCCACCGCCATGGTAAGACCACTAACAAGTGCCACATGGAAGGAGAGCACGGGCGGCACCGGGTGGGGGGCGGCCAACCCTTGTTCAGCTCCAATCACCACCGTCTCTATACGGTGGGCTCCTGGCTGGACCTAGAGTGCGTTCCCATGGCGCTTTCAATCCAGTTATGTCAGGTACTATTCTTTGGTCACTCTTTTGTTTGGGCTAAATTATGTGGGTGATGTACTTTGGGCTCATTTTGATATATTTTTATGTTGGTCATCTGCAAACAAATATTTCACCAAAACTTGTGAAAATTATTAGTTGAAAGTCCTATTTCTAGTTTTGTTGATTGTGTTTGATGAATTTTATATAAGTGTTGGCGATATAAAATATGAGTTAAGAACCGCCAACAAACTCCCCCACACTTAGCCCTTTGCTCATCCTCGAGCAAAGCTTAGAGATAAAGCTAATCATGAGCACAACATCCTAAGATATATGGCTTACATAAGAATTACTCCAACACATTCCTTACACAAGTGGGATATGTGGTGTAAGCTAACATGTTTCCTTGGGTGGTTGAAAAGTGGAACAGTTCTTGAAACAAAGTCATCTTCCCAAATCACATCTTAGTAACTAGGAGTTTTTGAAAGTTTGTCTCAAGAAAAGCATAGTTCACCTTATACTCCTCAAATGGCACTCTCAAATCACTCAATGGTGTATAACTCCTTACCAAGGCATAGCAGAGTTTTACCTTCTTTTGTTTTCTCCTACTTCTAAAAAGGTTTATGTGGAGCTTTAGGTAGGGATAAACAATATAGCATGCTTGTATTGCATATGTTGTAAAGTCAAATCAAGGTTCTAAGGAGAGAAGTGCCGTACTCTTAGATCAAGATGTGCATTTGTGTGGAAAAAGGTAAATTAAAACTATACTCCTTTTGCAGGTATGATCTCTCTCTCTATATCTTATTATTTTGAAACATGGCTATCTTTCTTCCTCTTTTTTTTTCAATACATGAGCCTTCATGTGCTCATCATATTTTTTTATGTTGGACCTTCATGTGTCCATATTTTTTTCTTTACTTAGACCTTCATGTGTCCATATATATATATATATTTATTTTCATAAACTTTTTTTGCATAGCCCATGTTTCTTCTTCTAAACCACATATTCAGGGAGAGATCATTATCTTTTTAGAACATGAAGTATTTCCCTAACCAACATATTTTTGTCTACTCCCAATGTAGGAGTAGATTTTTAGTGGATTTGGATGAAAGCATGTTTTTGCGTACTCCCTGTGTAGGAGAAGCATGTATATATGGAGTGTACGTGATCTTGATCTTGGGAGTATGATAAATCTCTCAACAAGGGTCAACAAGACTTGACCAAACTCAACACAATGACAAGCAACATATGTGGAAGGCTTAAAACTTGCAAGATGTCATATTTGGCTTTGGTAGGAATTGCTCACCAATTGAGGATTATGTGATACTATGGTTTTGTATCATTTTTATCAAAACAAAGTCTCCAAGTATTCGAATAGAAATGGTAGGATTTCTAAGTCAGAACTATATCACACCTCACAACAACTTAATCAACATGATTGTCGTGTTAGAATATTTTCCCACAAGCATAAGTGTATGTATATGGATCAAACTTTATGCAAGCTTCTATCTTAAAGATGTTATGAACCTGGCACTTTTTAAAATTTTAAATGAAGTGTAGTGCATAGGGGCATTGCTCATCAGGAGGAGATAGCAGGGATAAATTGGGTTTAATTTTAGTGATCAAGATTTGTGTTTGTTTAAACTCAAAATTGTAGGGAGAGAGGATGCACAAACCGAGTTTGGAACTATCGATCTATTGTGCATCATTTGTGGGGGAGGCTTTGAATGCTTGAGTGGATCATCTCCCCCACACTTATTCTTATACCTGCTCATAATGAAAAACAGAAGGAAAACAAACAAGGGCTCTACCAGCTGTAACCCTGGGGAGCCTAATTTTTTTTTATTTTTATATTTTTTTTAATTTGTTCACCCAACTTAAATTTTAGCATAACTTAAACAAGGCTAAGTGTAAGGGTTGATTGTATCTCTAGCCTTGATTTATCTCAATTTTAGGTTACTTCTTTTGTTTATGAAATAATAACTCAAGTTCATTAATCAAAATTCAACACCATGTCAAAATTTGATCAAAGTAGGCTATTTTAACCTAAGCACCATGCTTAATTTAAAAAGTCTATGGATGTACCATGCATGAATACACCCAAACCAGAGCATATGTCATAAACAAGGAAAGCATGAATTTATGGGATCAAGTTTATGTTTTCATGGAGACAAATATCAGTAAAGGAGTTTTTGAACATTATCTTTGCATACCAGAGTGCATTTACTAGCAGCATTAAATGGATGGAGCTTTGAAGTTGTTGCAGCGGTCGCATATGGCCTAACTCAAGTTATCACCAAGGCTAGGCCACACACACAACTAGTGTGTATGGACCATGGGCTTTAGTGATAGCAAGGGTCTAGAAGAGGAGAATGCTCTTTTTTTTCTCTATCTATTATTTTTTTCATCATTCATTTTTTTTATAATAGATCCCTTTTTTCGTTTTTATAGCAAGGTAGAGCTGACATCATTTTTTTTTTCTTTTTAACCCAAAATGCCCTTTGGGGTGGATGGAACTTTGTAGTGAGATTTTCACCACCCTCCCCCACACTTGGACTTTTGTGTAGAAGTCAAGTGTGCAATGTCGGTGGTCTCTCTTTGAGTGTGTTCCATCACCAAAGAACATCGATGTGCATGGTTGATGGAGCACCCATGTCCTTAAGAATCATATGTACCTTGTTCTTTTTGATCTCAACCTACAAGAGTTAACAACCAAAAATACCCGAAGGTGCATACTAACTCGATAACATGTACTTGCATTTATTAAAGAAGTTGTTTTTTATGATAATCTAGGGTATCTCTCGATAGTGCTTTGTTTTATGGTTGCAAGCTTGACCTTGGGAACTACATCTTGTAGCTAACAATGGTGGTTTAGTTCGTAGCTTCACGACCAGGAATTTAGCATTATCGTTCAAGCTACAAGGTTAGTACCACAATGCCACTACGGGATTTGCAATACTTATGATAGACGAAAGCATCCACAACCATCCTTCTAAAAAGTTTGATGACTAGGATTAAGGGATGGTTGTGATCCTCATAAGGGCACGTGGTACCACGCAAGGTGCCCAAGACACAAAAGTTTTGTTTTCCAAAAGATATATCATGAAGGATCAATGTTGAATCTCGACCATTATTGAGAACAATGTCTGGATGGTCAGAGGGACATGGCTTTGGTTCGAGCGAGGGTGCTGGTGGATGTTCCATTTCACTAGAAAACCTAGGTGAAATGAATGGGGAAATGAACTTCACCTCCCTAGACGAGTTATGGTTGGGATAATGCTCTGTCATGGGGTTTTCTGGGTGACTAGCGAAAGCAGTTTTCCCAAATTCTTCACCAAGGCTCCCATGGGTAGGTTTCTCTTGGAAAAGTTTTTCAAAGGGGTAGCCTATAAGAAGTTCATAGTCGAGGATAGCAAAGATGTGGAAATCTAAGTGAACCTCTATTTTGTTAATTTAAATTGGCACATCCCTGACGATCCCACAACACTCGAAAATGAGTCCTGAGGGACTTTTGAAAAGTTTGTTGGTCGGGATTAGCGACATGTTGCCCAAAAGATTTTTTGCTAGAAATTCTGACATAATGCTGGTCCCGACTATGGGATTGTATAGGGATTCTACAATAGTTCCCCTTAACGAACAAGGGATGGTAATGGAAGGTGAAAGAATCCGAATTGCTTCGGAAGAATGTTTTACTTCCATTAACCATTCCTTTGACAGTTTTACCATGGGGGAATCTTTCTTAGAAGGAAATGTAAGCTTTTCGTGCCCAGGGTATTTCGAGGTATTGCCATAATCCCTGAATTCGATAGGGAACTCCGAAGGATGAATTAAGCTTTCCTTCGGTGTTCGTGGTTCGGATGAGGGTTCATGAGTCGAATCTAAGGATGCTATGTGTGTGGATTCAACTAATGAGGACTCCTCAACACATGACATAACTTTTCCCTAGAGGGTTTTGGTTCTTATGACAGAAGAAGTGTGTCTGTCTATGATGTTTTCAAGGGATTTTACTTGTTTCGTCATAGGTTTGTGTGTGAAATGACCTCCGACAGTCATGTCTAGGCATTGGTCAGCATGTATGTCAATACCCAAATAAAAGAGTCATAGCAATATGCTGTTGGGTAAAGACAAGTCTGGACCAGTGTGTATTAACACTGAAAATCTGACCCAGGCTGCACCTATAGACTCCTTCTTGCGCTGCTCAAAGTCGAGGATTGCCCTTGGTAGAGAGTCGATATGGGACATAGGGAAGAATGAAAGATAAAACTTGTCTTTAAGTTCATCCCTGTCCCCATTCGTACTTTTGATGGCATGTGTGTACCATTGCTTCGCCTTCCCCATGAGAGAGAAGGGAAACAATTTCCACTTTAAAGTTTCCTGTGTCATGCCTGAGATACTTAGGCATGAACACACCTCCCCAAACTCATTCATGTGATGGCAGGGGTTTTCATTATTGTGCCCTGAGAAGGGTTGTGCCCAAACCATGGCTATTAAGCCAGGGCGGAGTTCATAGCCGGATGAAAAGTTTGGTTTTGGTGGTGGCTCAGAGAACCAGCCCAAGCGGACCGGTATTGGATAGGAGTGGTTTCCATGGTGAAAATATTTTTGTGTTTTTTATAAAAAAGAAAATATACAAATACGAGGATGAATTAGGTTTGAAGAAAAATACGGCAACCGTTCCCCGGTAGCGGCACCAGAATGCTTGTTGGTATTTCTTAACGTAGACAGAAAGAATCCGCAAACGCATGGAATTACCGTTGTAGCCTTCACCCGGAAGTATTCAGGGTATCATATTTTCCACTGGGAATTAAGGTATTTCTTTGAGCTAGTTCATCCTTGGACAACACAAGGATAAAGTTGGAAAAGGGTAGAGAAGGATTCCTATGGTTTTGGGTCTAAGGATAGGTAAACTCTACTTCTACTTGCTTACTGCCAAGCGATACTGGCTTGTAGCTCTATGCCGTACTTGGACATGGGGAATTACATGGGATGAACAGGGCTATCACCACCTGCCGCCTACCCCTCAACTATGGAGTAAGGGGCAAAAAAAGGTAGCCTCTAGCCTAGACACCAGATCTACACTATAGACTACTACTCTAGCATTCGCGTAGGGTTATGTGTCTTTATTAGGGCCCTCTACTAGAATATCCGCTACGAGAGCGAACGACGAACCCACAAATAAGTAGGAATAATGCTTAACTAATCAAAAGACTTTATACCATAGTAAACATGAACACTCGCTTAGCAGGAGAACCCATTGAGGCACATGTGTTCGTCAAGGTACAAGCTCGGGGAGACACCGACAAGCCCGGTGCTTCCCCGTACTCTCCCTCATATCTCACCCTATCCAAGTCTACTAGCTATCTAGGGCCTAAGCCCTTGGAGTGAAGCTCAAAGGTGGAGTGTTCTTGCTCTTGTGTGTTGTCTCAAATGAGGAGGGGGAGGCCTCCTTTTATAGGTGGAGAGGAGGAATGGAGGCCACTCAACATTCTAGGTCAACGATCTGTGTGCTTCTTCACCATGGCCTTTGGATCAAACCATCATAGGATCAATGGTGGAGATGGAGTGGAGTTGTGTTTATTTGCATGCCTCCATGCATTGAGGTGGTGGAGCAAGGAGAGGTCAGCTCACGGCTATTTTTGTTGCATGCCCGGATGCCACCACCATGGGAAGACCACCAACAAGCGCTACGTGGAAGGAGAACATGAGTGGCACTAGGTGGGGGCAGTCAACCCCAGGGGACGACTGACTCTTGTCCAGCTCTAATCGCCAACATCTGTGCACGGTGGGCTCCTGGCTAGACCAGAAGTGTGTTCCCATGGTCCTTTCGATCTAGTTATGTCAGGTACTGTTCTTTGCTCCCTCTTTTGTTTAGGCTAAATTATGTGGGTGATGTACTTTGGGATCATTTTGATATATTTTTATGTTGTTCACCTACAAACAAATATTTCACCAAAACTTGTGGAAACGATTAGTTGAAAGTCCTATTTCTAGTTTTGTTGATTACGTTTGATGAATTTTATATAAGTGCTGATGATATAAAATCTGAGTTAAGAGCTGCCAACACTGGCCATGGCCTTAGACTGCTCCACCAAGGGGATGCCAACCTCATCTAGGTGCAACTGCATCGACGCCTCCTACATCATCCCTACAGCCAATAATCCCTCCAATGATTCAACCTCGTCTGATGACAAGGGCGCAAGCAATTTGAGTCCTCATGATGACGAGGTCATGCAACCCCTAAGTCCATAGGAGAGCCACACCGAGGTCATCTTGGATACGGTTATCAGTGAGTTCATGAAGTTGCTAACTTAGTATCCCTTCTATTACAAGGAGATGTCCCTATCGGACACAGCATGCAAGATGTTGGTCCCCATCATGCAGGAGATGTTCAAGCAGTTGACGTGGTATGATCTGCTGGAGCAGCCGAACAGGAAGATGGAGGCGGTGAGCAAGCTCAAGTACATACTCTTGGAGGACGAGTCTACCTCCTCGCCATATGCCGTGCTGCTCATTGAACTAGTGGTCGACCCCATTATGAAATGGTTGAAGGAGACATGGACTCCCACTAGGTTTCCATAGCAGGAAAACTGGTATAGTTCTTGCACAACCTACCGCTAGAGTTCTCTCACGCTAGGGAATTTCTGCATGATGTAGTGTTGCCCGGACTATCCAGCACTATCGATAGGTACGACGCTTCCTGGGAGATTGTTCCAGTTAACGTATTTCTACAGTCGTGGATGTCGACCATCGACTATGACTTGCTACAGTCGATGCTCACCACGGTCCAGAAGTTCCCGTTGAAGTGTACTAGTGGAAGCACACACAAAAATTATGACATTATGCTGCCATGGAAACAAGCGGCTTGGCCTGACATTTGGAATGGGTTTGTCGATGGTGTCATCATTCATTACCTGAAGCGCAGACTTGGAAATATCTGCAATAAGCCACCATCGAGAGGAATGGCAGCTACAGACGCCCAGGTTGACCACCTGATGAGGTGGGTGTCCAAGATTTCACCCAAAAAATGCTTGACCTCCTATAGGGTGAGTTCCCTGGAAAAGATTGGCAGGGTGCTCTATGCAGGTGGTTCTTCATGGTAGATTGCGATGACAAGATGGTGCTGTAGTATGAGCTCGCTTTTGGTGGGACCGTTTGGTGGACGCCATTCATCGACAAGCTCATTTTACCATGCTTGGCATCCTGGTTTGTTGCCATTAGTGTCGTCCCGCTGAATGAAGGGTATGACATGTTCCACATGCTCATGACCAGGTGGAAGCTGGTCCTGTCGTTGGAGTCGATAATGAAAAAGGTCCTAAAGCGCTTCTTGGAGAAATGGATCGATGAGCTATGCCGCTGGTTGTTCCATGCGTAACCCACAAAGGAGGAGGCCATGGCCTAGTGCCAGGAGAGGATGCGGCTCCTGACGTCGGATTTGCTTGCCATATGAAAGGATCAAGATGCCCAAGAGGGGGGGGGGTGAATTGGGTTAATTCTAAAATTCTTTGCAATAATTAAACCCTACACTTAGCCCACTTCACCCCTTGTGCCTAGAATGTGTTTCTAATGTTCTACCACACAAAAGTTTTGCAACCTAAGTTCCAATCCTACTCTAGCATGGCAATTCTAAGAATGTAAAGACAAGAATTGAATTGCTCAAATGTAAATGCTTAAAGTAAAGAGAGGAGAAGGAACGCGGCAATGTTTTTCTGAGGTATCGGAGACTCGCCACTCCACACTAGTCCTCGTTGGAGCACCCACGCAAGGGTGTAGCTCCCCCTTGATCCGTGCAAGGATCAAGTGCTCTCTATGGGTTGATTCTTCGACACTTTGTCATGGTGAATCACCCACAACCGCTCACAACTTGAGTTGAGTCATCCACAAGCTCCGCCGAGTGATCACCAAACTCCCGATCACCACCAAGCCATCTAGGTGATGGCGATCACCAAGAGTAACAAGCATGAACTCTCACTTGACCACAACAAGCCTAATGAGAAGGGTGGATGCACAGTTGCTACTCTCCTTGCACTAATGAGACCTTAATCTTGGATTCTCAAAATCTCAATCACCTCACTAGGCTCTTGCTCTCTAAAGCACTCTCAAAGGTGTTTCTCAGCTGATCAAATGGGCAAGAGACCTCCGTTGGAAGAATAGAGAAAGTATTTATACCCCCTCATTCAAAACAAACCATTAGGAGGTTGCGTCAGCACTCTATGAGGTGATCGGACGCTCCGATCAAGGTGATCGGACGCTCCGGTCAGTTATCCCCGCCATAGAGTCGTTAAGTTGTGATCGGACTCTGACCTGCATCCGATCAGCACTGACTGGACGTGTCCGGTCACAAAAATTGCTCTCTAGAACCTTACTGATGTTGATTGCATACTGGCGCCCAGAGTCCGGTCACTTCGCTGTTCAGCATCCGGTCAGTAATTGGAACCTGACCAGTGTCCGGTCAGCACTGACCAGACGTGTCTGATCCTGATTCTCCCTCTCTAGAACCTTACTAGAGTTGACCGGACTCTGGCACCTAGTGTCCGGTCACTTTTCGCTCTGCATCTGGTCACAACCAGATGACTTCTTCATCAAATGAGCTAACCGGACTCTACTGCCAGTGTCCGGTCTCAACCGGTTCAGCGTTCGGTCAACATTTGACCCTCTATTCACTTCCAACTCGAAATCATATATGAATGAAGTTCGTTCCAATTGATCTTTGGGCTACTCCTAAGCTATCTAGTGCTAGATTTGACAAGTGTGCACCACACCTAACCCACTAGACTCATCTAGGTCAAGCTACTAGTCCATACCCCCCTTAATAGTATGGCCAAAGGAAAAAAATAAAGTCCTAAACTACTCTAAGTGTCTCTTCAACACCAAATGACACTTAGAACTAGTCCATCCTTAACCTTGTCATCCATCCTTTGAAAACTGAAATGATTTCCATCGTAGGGGCATGACAACCATGATTGCCCAATGACTTGCCATTACCATGACCTAACTTAATTGCCTCTACAAAAAAACACGTTAGTCATAGTAATCTCGTATTGTCATTAATCACCAAAACCCAACTAGGGGCCTAGATGCTTTCGATCTCCTCCTTTTTGGTGATTGATGACAATACAACCTCGAGTATGAAAAAGAGATGAGGTTTTCAACATGCTTGGTTCATATAAGCTGTTGACAATAAGAACAAAAGAGTTAGGCATGCTTATATGACCCAAGCCAACATGATGTACTCAATAGATATGAAATAAGCATGAGTACAAGAAATAAAGCTCATTTGAATCGGGGTAAAACACAGAAGCAAACCAAATGAGCATAATGAAGTGACATGACATATCACATAAGTATCACACATATCACATAAATATCACAATCACACGTATGTAGTTAAATGCATGAAAGTAAACATGAATGCATAGTAATGTATCACACATAAAAAGCAAAAAGTAATAAATCATAAGCTCCCCCTAGATATAGCGCTCTCCCTAGATCTAATCATACTCGATCCCTCTCCCCCTTTGGCGTCAAGCACAAAAACTTAAGGGTCTATCGATAGGGCAAGAGCAGACGAGTCAGGTGCTGAGGTGCGATGAGCGATCTAAAACTAGGTAGCATCATCCTCTGATTGAGAGCTCTGAGCAGTCTGACCCTCTGTCACTAGAAGTGAAGCTAAAGTGGTCTGGGTCTGCTCTGGAACTGGTGCGGCCTGTGACTCTATAGGTATCACTATAGCATGTGGCTCTGATGTTGTAATAGATGAAGGAAGCGTCTCTGTAGTCCTAGTAACTAGAGTGACTGTGGAAGATGCAGGGAATTGCAACTTTGGTGGTGTAGGCTGCCCTATCAACTCACTAAATGTAGCACCTAGGCTCCTGGAAACTGGGGTGTCAGTCACAAGCACTGAGGAACTCTAAGCTGGTGTGAAGCCCATGACAATAGGTGTGAAGGAAGGACCCTGGGCTAGCACTGGCGAAGCAAACCACTAGGACACCTACTCTGTCGGTGAAGCAAACTATGTAGCTAGCTGTCCCTGACTCTGAAGCCCATTGGGCTATAAAGCTAGAGTCACTATAGTGGTGATAGGCTGGCCGAGCTAAGGTGTAAACTATGGCAGTGCAGATCCAATAGCAGTAACAACATGCTGCATAAAACCAAATAACTGCTGTTGGATCAGGAGCTGCTGCTGTTGCATGGCCTACTGCTGCTGCTGTATGGCCTGCTGCTGTCTCTAAAACTCATCCTATCAGGCCTAAACCAGTGCAAGGGCAGCTGCGGTCTCCTAGGCCTGGCCTGCCTGATCCTGCCTCATCTGTTCAAGAATAGCAAGTAGAGCGAGGTCTGTCTATGGTGGCTGTGGTGGAGCTAAGCTGGAGCCACTGGCCTCACTGTCATGTCATCGAGGAGGCATCTGAGGGATATCCTAGTAGTCATCGTCCAAACTATCACTAGGGTCACTCTTGACCATACCCTCCTGCTGAGCATCTAGCTACTCGTCCTCTATCTCTGCTATGCCCCTAATGATCTCATCCTGTTGGGCTATAGTCTCTGGCACCTCTGGGCGACGACTCGGCTAACTAGGTGTCCTCGCTCTACTGTGATGAAGCATCTAGGTCATGTTATATGAAGGGAACTCAGTAGTAGCACTAGTATACTCTGCCATCGTCTCAGGAGACTTCACTGTAACTGCCTTGCGAATCAAGAATATGATCTAGTGAGCATATGTCAGCTATCTATGACCTCTAAATCCCTCTGTAAGTGTATCCTCCATCTTAGAAAGAATGACATCCCATATATCAAACACTGTCTGCTGCATTAGAGACTGCATTAGAGAGTTCAGTAGCCACAACTGAATGCGAGTCAATCCCTCGCAATAACCCATCCTCGGGAGTAGGGTCCTCCTCATGATAGCATCAAGTAGTCTAGCTGTAGGAGTAAGGTCTCTAGGTGTCCTACTCAACCCCTCGCCGAAAGGATCTATGAAGAAAGGTTGGACCAGATCTATGGGAGGCACAAGACCGTCGTGAGGGCATCTAGGAGGCTCTGTCTGACCATAGCAAACCTCATGTAGGCAAATGGGTGACTCTAGAATCCTAAGGATCTCTATAACCCTTGAGCTTATCAGCCTGTAGTCATGGCCTCTGAATGCGAAGTGTATGAATCTATGCCCTAGGTCAATCCATAGTGAAAAGTAGAACTCATGGACCCATGATGGAACATATCTACCTGTCCGTCCAAGTAGGTCTATCAACCCTGGCAAGTAAGAGAGGTGAGGGCGGATCTGCTCTCCTGCTGCAGCTATAATTGCCTCAATGGAGCAAACCTCTGTGATATGAAAGCAACACCACTGTTGAGATATGCCTAATAAAAATCCTCCTATAGCGGTGTATAGAATCCCTCTAAAGCACGCTCATCCCGCCTCGGTGAAAACCAGTCCTCGAACTGCATGAACTTGAGCTGCTGCACCTGCTTGGTTGTGGCTGCCCTCAAGTCCAGGTGAGTCACAGGAGGCGGATGAGAACCCCTCCTCTATGTCTTAGGCCTCGGTGTCACCTGAGCACGAGTACGACCAGAGTGGCGTAACTATGGCTAAGGTGCTAGCTCTATCTCCTTGGTCTACTCTACCTACTCAGTCTACTGGGTGCCCTCTGACTGCTATGCTGGTTGTGTCTGCTGCTGTGGCTCCCCTTAAGGCTGAGTCTCCTCCAAAACAACACGCCGTCCCTCAAGCATGATAGTCCCAGCTGGACTACCATGACGACGCTCAACCTGCTCGTTGGTGGCCCTCTGAGCTAGTGAAAGCCAGTTTGCAATGCGAACACCACTCCAAGCTCCTCCTCTCTATGCATGCTCTGCTATGGCTGCAACTGCTGCTGCACTCTTAGTATCAGCATCTGCAAACTTGTGCTTCTTTGTCATAAGCTTCTTCACCTTGCCTTTCACCTCAGCAGATAGGCGAGGCAGAGGCCTCAGATACTCATCACCTAGACCACCTCCGACATTCTTCACATGTGCCATTGCTGGAGCTAAAGCAAACTACTGTCACGGACAAGAAACAACTGCCAACTGACACTTCCGAGGCTTGGCCTCGATCCATACTCGCAGCAGCTAATCAACGCAATGTAGGCACGGCGATGAAGGCACTAGTGATGGCAGCTGGGGCTCCGGCATGGATCAGGCAGTGGCGTAGACGTCGGCACGATAGCACTGTTGTGGGTTCGGCGGCGCAGAGCAGAGGCATGGGCGTGGCCGCGCTAGGGCACATCAGCACGGGATTGGCGTGGGCGTGGCCGTGTGGGAGCGACGCGGGTGGTGTAGTGCGGGAGTGGCGAGGGCGTGGGAGTGTGCAGCGGCGTGGGAGCAGCACGGGATTGGTGCGGGCGCGGCCGTGTGGGAGCGGCGTGGGTGGTGCAGTGCAGGAGCAGCGAGGGCGTGGGAGTGTGCGGCGGCGCGGGAGCAGCGTGGGCATGGCAGGCGGCGCGGGTAGGTGGCGATGTGGTGGCACAAGCGAAGTCAGCGTGGGTGGTTGCGGGTGTGGCCTTAGGTCAAACACTGGCGTGGTTATATGGTGGCCCCCAACGTGATGGATAAGGAAAGGAGAAAGAGACCTGGAACTGCACGATTTCTACTGACCGGATGCTTCGGTGGCAATGACCGGACGCTGCCACCCGGAGTCTGATCGACAATAGAGAGGTCCAAATCCCCTCAAGTTGCGACCGGACGCATCCGATTGTCCTTGACCAGACGCATCCAGAGTCCGGTCGATCCTGTATTCATCTTCTTCGCTTGACCAGACGTATGACCACCTTCTTACTGGATGCAGGAAGATCACTGTTTCAGCGTCTGGTCACTCCTTTGCGCTTCTGTTCACCTCCTATGAACTGACCGAACGTTAGAATCCAGAGTTTGGTGCAGCGTGCGGTCGCCCTTTTTCAGCAAATCTTCAATGTTCCTTCGCGCTGCCTATTCCCAATCAAGTCCCAACTTCAATAAGACCCAAATAAACACCAATTGGGACTGATGTGAGTGACCTCTCTCAAACCCTCAAAATTTTCAAAGTATTTTGCCTTAGGCTATAATTCTTTTTAAGAAAATAGGCAATAAAAGGGTAATTGAAAGGAAATGACAAAACAACACACATGCATATGCAATGCAATACTTGAAAGTAATTCTAGTTGCTTGTCAAGTTTGATCCAAGGTTAAGCTTCTTCACACGCTTTCGGGTGGTTATCTTAACCATGTTAGACAAGCCCTAAATGCATTACCAAAAAATTAAACATGTTGTATATTACAATGCAATGCAAGGGACAACACAAGCTCATTTTCTAGTGAAATTACTAAAATCAAGCACATTGAGCTCATTCCGTCAACCAACAAAATGTTGCCTCATCTAGTGGTTTAGTGAAGATATCCGCCAATTTATCCTCGGTCCTTACACCTTCTAGTGAAATATCATTCTTAGCCACATGATCTCTAAGATAGTGATGGCGGATATCTATGTGCTTGGTGCGAGAGTGTTGAACAGGATTATTAGTAAGCTTTACCGCACTCTCATTGTCACACAAAAGTGGTACCTTTTCTAGAACTACACCATAGTCTAGCAAAGTTTGCTTCATGTAAAGTATTTGTGCACAACAAGCACCCGTGGCAATGTATTCTGGCTTCAGCGGTGGACAAAGCCACACTATTTTGCTTCTTGGAGGACCAAGACACAAGTGATCTACCAAGCAAATGGCACCCTCTGGATGTGCTTTTTCTATCAGCTTTGCAACCGGCATAATCTGAATTGGAATAGCCAACTAATTGAAATCTAGCTCCTTTGGGATACCAAAGATCAATGCTTAGGTGTGTGCTTAAGGTACCTCAGGATTCTTTTAATGGCTATCAAATGAACTTCCTTAGGATTAGCTTAAAATCTAGCACACATACACACACTAAACATGATGTCGGGCCTAGATGCGGTTCAAATATAACAAGCTACCAATCATAGAGCGGTAGAGAGTTTGATCAACCATTTTACCTCCCTCATCTAGGTCGAGATGTCCATTAGATGGCATTGGTGTCTTGATTGGCTTACATTCATCCATATTGAACCTCTTGAGAAGATCCTTGGTATACTTTTCTCGGGAGATGAAAATCCCTTCTCTCATTTGCTTGACTTGAAAACCAAGAAAGAATGTAAGCTCTCCAATCATTGACATCTCGAACTCCTTCGACATCCATTCACAAAACTCTTTGCAATAATCTTCATTTGATGATCCAAAGATGATATCATCAACATATACTTAACAAATGAAGATTTCTCCATCAAGCTTCTTGGTGAATAGTGTGGTATCGACCTTCCTAATGGCTGAAGCCCTTCTCAATGAGGAAATCCCAAAGGCGTTTATACCAAGCTCTTGGGGCTTGCTTAAGCCCATATAGCACCTTGGACAACCTATAAACATGATTAGGATATCTAGGGTCTTCAAACTCTGGAGGTTGATCAACATAGACTAGTTCATTTATAAGCCATTTAAAAATGCACTTTTAACATCCATTTGATATAATTTCATTTCATGATGCGATGCATATGCAAGGAGGATACGAATGGCTTCAAGTCTTGCAACCGGTGCAAAGGTCTCTCCAAAATCCAACCCTTCAACTTGAGAGAACCCCTTTGCAACTAGTCTTGCCTTGTTCCTCACTACAACACCTTGATAATCTTGCTTGTTGTGGAACACCCACTTTATTCCAATGACTCTTGCACCTTGTGTTCACTCTTCAAGAGTCCAAACTTCATTGCGAGTGAAGTTGTTCAACTCTTCATGCATGGCATTGATCCAATCTGAATCTTGAAGAGCTTCTTCTACATTCTTAGGTTCAACACAAGAGACAAAAGAGTGATGTTCTATAAATGAAGCAAGTTTTTGAGATCGAGTCATTACACCCTTTGAAGGACTCCCTATGATGAGATCTTGTGGATGAGCTTGTAGTAGAGGTGAATTTCTTCTATCAACCACTTGAGGCGGAGGTTGTGGAGCATCAACATCTTGTGCTTGTGCCACCATTTGATCATGAGAGACATGAGTATCTTCATTTTCTACTCTCCCATCTTTATCACCATCTTGTGGCACATTTGATGAAGATGGTGGATCAATCACTTGTATATCATCTTCATCATCTTTAGGCTTGATGTCTCTAATCAGAATGTTCTTCATAGCCTCCCTCAATGGTTCATCACCTACATCATCAAGATTCTCATGTACTCCTTGGGAGCCATTAGATTCATCAAATTCCACATCATATGTTTCTTCAACCAAGCCGGTGGCATGATTAAATACTCGATATGCTTTGGACTTTGATGAGTAACCAACAAGAAAACCAATATCACAACGTCTTTAAAACTTCCCTAGGTGTTGCCGCTTCTTGTAGATGTAGCATTTGCAACCAAACACCTAGAAGAATGAGACGTCTGGCTTCTTCCCATTGAGCAACTCATAAGGTGTCTTGCCAAGAAACTTTTGAAAGGAATAGGCAGTTGGATGCATAGCATGTGGTGTTGATAGCTTCCGCCCATAGAGCTTCGGGTGTGTTGTACTCATCAAGCATTGTTCTTGCAAGTGTAATGAGTGTCCGGTTCTTTCTCTCAACTACACCATTTTGTTGAGGAGTGTATGTTGCGGAGACCTCATGCTTGATTCCAACTTCATCACAATAGGCTTCAATGTTTGTGTTGTCAAACTCTTTTCCATTATCACTTCTTATCTTCTTGAGCTTCACTTCAAACTCATTTTGTGCTCTCTTGGCAAACTTCTTGAAACATGATTCAACTTTGGTCTTGTCATGAAGGAAGAACACCCATGTATATCTAGAGTAGTCATCAACAATCACAAGACAATAAAGATTTCCTCCCAAACTCTTGTAAGTTGTTGGTCCAAATAAGTCCATGTGAAGGAGCTCTAGCACTCTTGTTGTTGACATGAAAGCTTTTGTAGGATGAGTGTTTGCAACTTGTTTGCCGGCTTGACATGCACTACAAAGCTTGTCCTTCTCAAATTTCACATCCTTCAACCCTCTCACCAATTCATTCTTCATAAGCTTCTTGAGTGAGCTCATCCCAACATGAGCAAGTCTTCTACTGTCATAGCCACCCAAGTGATGTTTTGGTGAATATGCATGTCTTCAAGTTAGCATCTTCGGAGGTGAAATCCACTAGATATAGGTTGTTGTATCTAAATCCCTTGAATATAACTTGATCATCATCTTTCTTAGATACAACCACTTCCTTCTCGGTAAACAAGCATTGTAAGCCAAGATCACACAATTGTCCAATGGATAGCAAGTTGAAACTCAAAGAAGCAACATATAGCACATTTGAGATTGAATGATCATTTGATATTGCCACTTTGCCCAATCCTTTGACTTTGCCCTTTGAATTATCACCAAATGTAATTCTTTCTTGACCATCAACTTCTTCATCTAGTGAGGTGAACATATGAGGATCACCGGTCATATGTTGAGTGCAACCACTATCAATTACTCAATGACTTCCACCGGTCTTGTAGTTCACCTACACACAAGAGATCAAGCTTGTTTAGGGACCCAAACTTGTTGAGGGCCCTTGACTTTCTCAACAAGTGACTTTACAACCCAAATTTTTCTTAGGCATATTCTTGTTGGGAGGTCCTAAGAACATAACTTTCATTTTTCCATTAGAGTCCTTTCTAAGCATGTAATGAGCATTGAAAGCAAAGGGTCTAGCATGCTTGGGCAAGGGTTATGGTGGTGGAGTTTGACACTCATGGTCAAAGTGACCTTCTTGTCCACACTCAAAACACCTCTTTGGCTTTGGCTTTGACTTGTGTTGTTGTTGTGTTGAGCTTGAGCCTTATTCTCTTGATTTGCCAAGTACCCAATTCCACTTCTATCCATCTTCATGACGGTGTTCATTAGTAGCTCACTTTGAAGATGTTGACCTCTTGTGAATTTGCTCAACCCGGTCTTGAGATGTTCTTTTTCTAGCTTGAGCTTCTTGTTCTCTTCTTTGAGCTCATCATGATTTTTCTCCTTCTTGAGTCTCTTGTTCTCTTCTTTGAGCTTCTCATTCTCAAGAATTAGATCACTATCATGGTCAAGGTTCTCTATCACAATAGTGTTGGTGGTTGATAGCTTTTCAAGATCTTTCTTAAGCTTCTCATTCTCATTCTTGATCTTGACATACTCATCATAGGTGTCGGACTCAACCACTTGCTTGCCTTTGCTACTAGAACCTTGCTCAATGCTCTCAATGATCAAATCATCACATGATGTAGCTATATCAATCTTAACAACATGGTTAGTAGCATCATATGGCTCATTGGATAATAGCTCATTAGAGACAACAAGATTATCATGATTGATCTTGAGATTTGTATATTGTTCTTTTAGCATATTGTAGCTAGTGATGAGCTCATTATGTATCCCCTTCAAGTTTATCATGTTTTTCTTTAAGCTATTTCTTAGAAGATTTGAGCTCCTTGAGTTTGGATGACATAGCATCATTTGCTTCTCTAAGCTCAACACTAGCTTTTCCGCTATGTCACATTTAGCTAAAAGAGAGTCATTCTTAAGTTGTAGCTTTTCATTCTTAGCTCTTGACTTTCTAATGATCTTAGTGTATTGATTTAGCAATTTAACAAGATCATCATATGAAGGTGATTCAAATTCTTCATCATCACTATCACTATCATCATTGCTAGCATGATTATCACCACTACTATCATCATCATTTGATACCTTTCGTTCACCCTTAGCCATAAGGCATAGTGTGTAGAGGATGGTGGCGGTGATGTTGGTGAAGATGATGAAGAGTCAATCACAATAGCAACCACCTTCTCATTCTCACTATCATCATCAGATGAGCAACTTGATGAATCAATATCCGTGAGCCAATCACCGACGATGTATGCCTTGCCATTTTTCTTCTTCTTGTGGAAATCCTTCTTCTTGTATGGCTTGTTTTTCTTCTTCTCATCTTCATTTTCATCACTTGAGTCATCTTTCTTGCCCTTGTTCTTCTTCTTGTATTTGTCTTTCTTTGGCTTGGGGCATTGATGTGCTAGATGACCAAGTTCTCCACAATTATAGCAATCCATCTCCGAGATTGGCTTCCTTCTATTGCTAGTGAAGAACTTCTTTTTCTTGCCATCAAACTTGACACCGTTCTTGTTGAGCTTCTTTAGCATCTTGGCGGTTCTTCTCACCATGAGAGCAAGACTTGCATCATCAATCTCATCATCACTTGAGCTCTCATACTCAACTCTTGCTTTGCCCTTCTCTTGGCTAGCCTTGAATGCCAAGTCTTTGTCTTTCTTCTTGGTAGAAGAAGAGCCATCTTGTGGCTTGATGTGCATATACATCTCATGAGCGTTGATCTTTCCCATGATTTGAGTTGGTGTAGCGGTGGAAAGATCACCTTGATGAAGCACGGTCACAATGTGTCCATATTTGTCAATGAGAAGGACACTCAAGATCTTTCTTACAACATCGGATGGTTGAATTTGTGAAAGTTCAAGCCCATTAACTTCCTCTACAAGAACATTTAAGCATGAGTACATTTCATTTGCACTTTCTTTAGGAAGCATCTTGAAAGAATTATGCTTTTTCATGACAAGATGATAGCGTTCCCACGCTCACTCTTTGTTCCCTCATGGAGTGCACAAATATCCAACCATAGTGCATGGGCGTCCTTGTAGTTCCGCACACGGTTAAACACATCTTTGCAAATGCCTCTAAAGATGGTGTTTCTAGCCTTTGCATTCCATTTCTCATAATTGACCTCATCGCCTTGAAGGTGTGTGGGATCCCTAGGTTTTGGGAAGCCTTGAGAGGCGGCTCTAAGAATTCCAACATCTAGAGCTTCTAAATAAGCCTCCATGCAGATTTTCCAATAAGGAAAATCATCTCCCTCAAAGATAGGAGGAGGTCCATCCCCGTGGGACATCTTTCTCTAGGTGGTTAATCCTAAATATGTGAGCACGAGGATCCAATACCAATTGAAAAGATCAAGATGCCCAAGAGGGGGGGGGGGGTGAATTGGGCTAATTCTAAAATTCTTTGCAATAATTAAACCCTACACTTAGCCCACTTCACCCCTTGTGCCTAGAATGTGTTTCTAATGTTCTACTGCACAAAAGTTTTGCAACCTAAGTTCCAATCCTACTCTAGCATGGCAATTCTAAGAATGTAAAGACAAGAATTGAATTGCTCAAATGTAAATGCTTAAAGTAAAGAGAGGAGAAGGAACGTGGTGATGTTTTGCCGAGGTATCGGAGAGTCGCCACTCCCCAGTAGTCCTTGTTGGAGCACCCGCGCAAGGGTGTAGCTACCCCTTGATCCGCACAAGGATCAAGTGCTCTCTACGGGTTGATGCTTCGACACTCCGTCGTGGTGAATCACCCACAAACGCTCACAACTTGAGTTGGGTCATCCACAAGCTCCGCCGGATGATCACCAAACTCCCGATCACCACCAAGCCATCTAGGTGATGGCGATCACCAAGAGTAACAAGCATGAACTCTCACTTGACCACAACAAGCCTAATGAGAAGGGTGGATGCATACTTGCTACTCTCCTTGCACTAATGAGGCCTTAATCTTGGATTCTCAAATCTCAATCACCTCACTAGGCTCTTGCTCTCCAAAGCACTCTCAAAGGTGTTTCTCAGCTGATCAAATGGGCAAGAGACCTCCCTTGGATGAATAGAGGAAGTATTTATACCCCCTCATTCAAAACGAACTGTTAGGAGGTTGCGTCAGCACTCTGCGAGGTGATAGGACATTCCGGTCAGTTATCCCTGCCATAGAGCCGTTAAGTTGTGACCGGACTCTGACCTATGTCTGGTCAGCACTGATCGAACACGTCTGGTCACAAAAACTGCTCTCTGGAACCTTACTAATGTTAACCAAATGCTGGCACCTAGAGTCTGGTCACTTCGTTGTTCAGCGTCCGATCAGTAACCAGAACCTAACCAGCGTCTGGTCAGCACTGACCGGACACGTCCGATCAGGATTTTCCCTCTCTGGAACCTTACTAGAGTTGACCGGACTCTGGCAACCAGCGTCCAGTCACTTTTCACTCAGCGTCCGATCGCAACCAGATGACTTCTCCTTGATCAAATGAACTGACCGGACGCTACTGCCAGCATCCGGTCTCAACCGGTTCAGCGTCCGGTCAACATTTGACCCTCCATTCTCTTCCAACTCGAAATCATATGTGAATGAAGTTCGCTCCAATTGATCTTTGGGCTACTCCTGAGCTACCTAGTGCTAGATTTGACAAGTGTGCACCACACCTAACCCACTAGACTCACCTAGGTCAAGCTACTAGTCCATACCCCCCTTAATAGTATGGCCAAAAGAAAAAAACAAAGTCCTAAACTACTCTAAGTGTCTCTTCAACACCAAACAACACTTAGAAGTAGTCCATCCTTAACCTTGTCGTCCATCCTTTGAAAACTGAAAAGATTTCCATCGTAGGGGCATGACAACCATGATTTTCCAATCAATTGCCATTACCATGACCTAACTTAATTGCCTCTGCAAAACACACGTTAGTCATAGTAATCTCGTATTGTCATTAATCACTGAAACCCAACTATGGGCCTAGATGCTTTCACTATCGATAGTGAAATGCACAATGGCCTCCAACTGATCCACAAAACATATGAAATACCATAGGTAACTTAGTAACTTATTAATTTATTTATGTTCTGAATGATTGCACTTGTGTCAGGCTTTGTAATTGTTAATCATTGGCACAATGTGTATTACTCTTTTCTGAATGCACATGCAAGAAAGTTTGAAACTATGTGATTGTAATGCGTCAGACAATGACTAAATGCTTTCAGCTGTGTCAGGCATTATATAAATGTTAATCATTGACACAATGTGTACTACTCTTTTCTGAATGCACACGTGAGAAAGTACAATACTATGTGATTGTAATGTGTCGGACAATGACTGAATGCTTTCACCTGTGTTAGGCATTGTATAAATGTTAATCGTTGGTACAATGTGTACTACTCTTTTCTGAATGCACATGCAAGAAAGTCTGATACTATGTGATTGTAACATGCCGAATAATATCTATTACTCTTTTTTTCTGACTGCACCCGCTGTAACCTGTTGCTTGAAAATCCACATCAATTAAATCTGTATTAAATTTGCACAAAACTCAAAGAGTCTAGTGTGCCTTGTTTAGCCATAAATCTATGAGAGAGGTAAGAGCAAGGTAACCACTGTTCTCTATCTTCCTGCGGTACTCCTTCGCCTTCTCTCTAGCCTCGAGTGAGTCATGTCTTCGACCAGAGTGTTGGACCATGGGAAACGCCCAACGGAGAACACTCCAGAGGGGAGCGGGCCTTCACTGGGTCTCCGTGCCCATGTGTGGCGCCTTGGGTAAGGCGGTCTTGTTCTTAGTTGCCGGAGTCATTCTGTTATGATCTCCTTAATCTCTTTAGGGCCATTTCTTATGTCGCGACGCTAGAGGTCTGGCGGTTATCCGGTGCCCCCCGCTCTCCGGACACGCGCCCTATGGTACTAGAGGGGTATTCTCCCCTAGCCACCAGGAAGTCCACAAGCCCCTCCGTAATCAAGATGCGGCTCGCGACCCACACTCTAACCCTAGGGGCAAGGTTAGTCAGCTCATGCTCTGCCTCGACGCTATCCAAACAACCCTTGCTGCCTTGGAGCAGGAGACTGCTGATGCCCAGGCGGTAGCTACCGATGCTTAGGCTAGGACGATTGGTAAGGTTTCCTTCATCGAGAAGCTCTGTCCAAATGTCCACGACCTTGTTTTGATGGTTTTTAGTGTTGTTAGCCCTAGAGGAGGAGTTGGCCGCTCTTCAAGAGGCGGCCCTCGTCGCCGTCAACGACGTGAACATCGAGGGTGTCCTGCTTGAGGACTGTCTATGGGCCATGCTAGCTCAGGTTAGGATGATGGCCCTTAGTGAGGTGCACCATGGGACTACCTTAGCCCTTGCCACGACGCAGCTTTGTTCTGGCCATGATCTCCGCCTGCTTGAACCTAGCTTTCCAGTTGGCGCTGATGAGGAGTAGAAGGAGGAGCTCACTGGTGACTTTACCACCACCACAGAGGCCATCGTGGTAGCTACACATGCAGGAGACGTCATCCTCGCTGCCTTCTTTGAGCCATAGATTGTATCTAGGGTCATTCCAATCTTAATGAAAGGCTAGTTTGTTACTTTAATTCGAAGAGCAACTTATGCGTGTAGCTTTGTCTTTCACGGTGTTTGCTTCTTATGCTTGGATGCAAAAGGCTTGTGCGGCCAACATGCTTGGATGAGGTGATTAGGAGGTCATGGGCTGGATCCTTCCTCCCCTATCGAAAGGGAGTTAGGTTTTAGGGAAGCTTCCTTCCCTCTTATGAAACACCGTAGATAACTTAGTAACTTCACATATTTCTATTCTGAATGCTTCCACCTGCGTCAGGCATTGTAAATGTTAATCGTCGGCACAATGTGTATTACTCTTTTATGAATGCACACACGAGAAAGTCTAACGCTATGTGATTGTAACGCGCCAGACAATATCTACTACTCTTTTCTGAATGAGCACGCAAGATTTGATTGCGCACGAAAGAAAGCCCACTACTCTTTGATTGTAACGCGTTGGACAATAGATTTCGTGTCCGGGCAACTCCTCGACTTGCAATAGGGTTGTTTGACCCTGTAGTTCTCTCTTAAGAGGAGTGACTCAAGTTGCAAGGAGGTAGTCAGACTAGATAGATGTCGCTCATATTGCACTTAGATGTTAGGTTTAATTTATAGTTGCAACATAGTGATAAAAATGGTTCAACATGTAGAACTTATTACAGAACCATAAAATAGACATTGTGTCCTAAGGAAGACTTCAATTATTACATAAAGAATCATTTAAAATCCAAATTTTGATGCCTACGTGGCAACATAGTGATAAAAATTGTTCAACATGTACAACTTATTACATAATCATAAAATAGACATTGTGTCATAAGCAAGACTTCAATTATTATATCAAGAATCGTTCTAAATCCAAATTTCGATGCCTCCATTCCCTTACCTTCTACTATATCCCTCCCTTCAACTATCAAACTATCACCAATCCATCGTATGCCCCTTCCTTGGCAGGGAATCAAGGTGACTACGCATCCAAAGGATGTGGTGATGATGACGAAGTAGGCATCGAAGTCATGACGATGCTGTTATGGTCAAACTCGCCTGGTGAGTGCATCTCGCCGGGTGAGTATGCTAAAATCTCATTGTCCGAATCCGATGTCTCATCATGCTTAGTGTTGTGGTTACCTGGATGAATGGTGGACTCTTCGGTCTGTTGAACTAAAGTAGTAGTATCAGACCCTAGGGTCGACTCAGGTCTATGAAGGGTAGGATTAGTAGGCTCGGTGGTTGCATCAGGCTCCACAATTGTTGGGGAAGCCCTAGGAGGCTCTGTATGTGCCCTTGTGGCATCAAACGTAGTATCTGGCCCCTCGACCTGATTGGGCGGAGAAGGTCGATCAACTGCCTCATGAGCTGAAGCTAAACTCTGCTTATGTTTGACTATAGTACTACTAGCATTAACAAGTTCATGCATATCGATCGTTGCAGGAGCCTCAAGAGGCTCTGTATGTGTCCCCATGGTGGCTTGCACCTCGACCTGAGGCAGAGAAGAAGGTGGATCACCTGCCTTATCAGGACATGAAGCTGGCTTAGGTATATCAGGCATTGGAGAAGCCCTAAGAGGCTCTGTATGTGCCTCCATTATGGCTTGCACCTCGACCTGAGGGGGTGAAGAAGGTGGATCACCAACCTGATCAGGACCTAAAGTTGAACTGTGCTTATGTAGCGTCATAATGGGTAACTCTGTGTGGACAGTTGTATTATCAGGACCAGTCAGATAACCACCAATGGGGTTGACCTGAGTACCACATTCCAACCGAAGTGTCTAAAAGTCAGGGGCCTTAACCCCTGTGTGTAGGGTCAAGATGGCAGACTAGAGGGGGGGGGGTGAATAGTCTTTTCTAAAATTAGCCGCGTCGGCTAACCGAAACAAGTGCGGAATTAAAACTATTGGTCTAGCCAAGACTACACCCCTCTATCTATGTTCTCTAGCACCTTCCAAAGATACTAATTAAGCAACAAAGGTGCCGGGCTAGCTAGAGCTCACCTAACCAATTCTAGGAGCAAAGTCACACAAACCTATGCCACTAGTATTTCAAGCAATGAGGGAGCTTCTACACATGCTAGTAAGCAAAAGCACAAAGCCAACTAAGCTCACTAGCAATGCTCAATAACAAGGCAACCAATGCCAAATTAGAGAGCGCAAATACTTAGCTACACAAACTAAGCAAAGTGACTAACAAGGTTACACAAACCAAATTAGCCATGCAACGGAGCTACTTCTATGCTACACAAGCAAGAAGGTAACTAGTGAGCTACACAAGCTAACTAATTACAAGAGCAACTACACAAGAACAATGTATATAAAAGTAATCACAAGCTTGTGTAAGGGGATTGCAAACCAATGGGAAGAACAAGGTTGACACAGTGATTTTCTCCCGAGGTTCACGTGCTTGCCAACACGCTACGTCCCCGTTGTGTCGACCGCTCACTTGGAGGTTCGGCGGCTAATTGGCATCACCCGCCAAGCCCGCACGTCGGGCACCGCAAGAACTACCCCGAAAGTGAGGGTAGCTCAATGACACGCTCAACTAGAGTTGCTCTTCGCGGCTCCCGCGGGGCGAGCACAATGCCCCTCACAAAGCTCTTCTCCGGAGCACTGCACAAGCTTCTTGCGGGCTTCGACGGAGACCACCACCAAGCCATCTAGGAGGTGGCAACCTCCAATAGTAACAAGCACCACTGGCTTGCAACTCGATCACCTAGTGCCACTCGATGCAATCTCACAATGCAACGCACTAGAATCACACTCACTCGCAATCGATTCGCACTCTTGCAAGCACAAGTGAGTTAGAGGGCATCCAAGCACTCCTACACAAGCCATATAGGCATGAGGGTGCTAAGCAACCAGCCTAAGGCTGGCCACACACTCCTTTTATAGCCCCAAGGGCTAAAATAGCCGTTACCCCTTCACTGGGCAAAGCGCGTATTGGCTGGACGCGCAGGTCATAACGACTGGACGCTGAAACCCAGCGTCCAGTCACTTATAGAGAGGTTCCAACGACATTTTTCAGCGACCGGACGTGTCCGGTCATCTCTGACCGGACTCTCCCAGCTTCTGGTCACTTCTAGACACGCTAAAAACACTCACCGGACGCACAGGTGCTGACTAGACGCTGGACCCCAGCGTCCGGTCGTTTTTCGCGCAAGCGTCCGTTCACAGACCTTTTAGCGCTAAAACGGCTATAACTCTTAGCTCCGAACTCCGATTTCGATGATCTTGGACATTTTGAAAAGCTTACTCAGAGGGCTACACATCCCACATGCATACTTGATCCAAATCACAATGGATCAAAGCAGTATTCCAATCCAAGGACCATCCTATAGTTTGGAGTACACCGAAAAACCTTTTTCTCTTCTCTAAGTTGATTCGCAACAACTCTAACTTCTTCTCCTTTGCAAATGTGCCAACACCACCAAGTGTGCACCACCATGTGTATGTGTGTTAGCTTTTCACAAACATTTTCCAAAGGATTAGTCACTCAACTTGCCACGCCACTCGATCCTAGCGATGATGCAAAGTTAGATTACTCGAGTGGCACTAGATGACCGATATGTAAATAAGTTTGCCCCTCTTGAGAGTACGACCATCTATCCTAAACCCAGTCATCAACTTCTCTACACACCTATGACCGGTGAAATGAAATGCCCTAGGTTATACCTTTGCCTTGCGCATTCCACTCCATCTCCTCCAATGTTGATGCAACACATGCACCAACATGATCAACAATGATATGATCCACTTCATACCATCATGTGATCATATTGGTTCATCGATCTTGACTTCACTTGCTTTTCACCGTTGCCTTCGTCCATCGGCGCCAAGTCTTGCTTAAGCTTCACCGCCACACGGTCCATTGCTCCAAAGCCTCCGACTTGCCCTTCACGCTTGTAACTGGTCCATCAAGATCTTCTCCACCTTGATCACATGACTCAATGTCATGTCTCATGTGCAATAAGCTCCTTCAACATCACATGTGTGAGCTTTGCAACATGTCCAAACCATTTTCACCTTCACAGCATATGTTGCTCACACACATGTACTTGTGGACTAATCACCTGTGTATCTCACATAAACACAATTAGTCCATCTAGGCTGTCACTCAATTACCAAAATCACACAAAGACCTTTCAATCTCCCCCTTTTTGGTAATTGATGACAACTCTACAAAGATATGGAAATTAAGCTCTTTTGGATTCATGTTGCTTGCCCAAACAATTTTGCCATGTGTAAATGATTTTGGACAAGTACCACGAACCCGAAATGGTAGTATTAGCTCCCCCTACATATGTGCTAGAGTGTTTGGTTTGAAGTTCGCACATATGCATAGATTGAAATTGTGGGAGAGTAATTACTACTAAATAATGCTAAGGTGTATAGAGTAAACCTTTGAAGTGTCATACCAATCGGAGTTGCACCTTTAAGTTTATCCTTAGCACCATGGTTAGCTAGATATCACTTGGAAATAAAATCACTAAATACCTTGTGAGATCAACATTAAAAGCAAGGTACTAGCATTACTTGAAGAACATACCCAGTGTCTAGCTATCATCCTATGCATGCTAGTTTTCATTTCATCAAACAAATTCTACAACTAGCATACACCACACAAGCATGCATATTGAATTTAAAAACTTATGCATAGCAAGCAAGCACATGAATATGCACATATAAAATGCAATCAATCAAAGTTCATGAGCTTGCTCCCCCTATTTGTGTGCTTCTCTTGTCCAAGAATTTTGATCCATCTCTTTTCTTCAATGTTGGTCCCTCTTTGTCTATGTCCATGTCCAACCTCTACTTCTTTGTTTCAAGCTTTCATATCTTATCTCTCCCCCTTGTACAATCTCAATCTTAAAGCTTTCATATCTTTGTACAATCTCTCCCCCTTTGTCATCAATTTCAAAAAAGGCGTGCTTCTCATTGATGCAAAGGTATGCATATGGGGTAGATGGTTGAGACTTGAATCTTGCATTTTTGATGGACATCACTTGATTGTTGGAATGACACCACTTGTAGATACCACTTGTAACTTGTAACACTTGTATCTTGTATAAGGCTTCTTGAGATACCACACATAGGATCTTTGATCTTGATATCAATTTGTGGGACACCTCTTGATGAGGACATCACTTCTTCAGAGGTACCCGCTGATCCTCCAACCGTCATGCAAGGTCCAATGACCCGGGCTCGAAAGCGACAACTCAATTTAGAGGTGAGCTCGTTCTTAAGCGATACTTTTTATACTTTTGAGAATAGACTACTACCTAATGATGTTATCTTTCTTAGGAACATTGGAGAGGGTCATGAAGGACTTAGAGGAAGTGGTGGAGGTGATGATGACCAGCAAGGACGTCCAACACAAGCCGGAGGCCCAGTCCAACAAGAATTCAAGTCTGCCTCGGCCTCCAGGACCAGTCTGCCTTAAACTGGTCGCCCAGGACGCATTCGGACTCCATTTTTGATGATCCACATATGGATGGAAACCTAATTTGATAAGGAAGCCAATCCAAGTGGTTTCACATCAAAATATGTTCGGAATCAACATGAATCGTCGAAACAAGTTAGCATCCAGAATCTGCCAGGGTGCTGCGACACTGTCTTTTGGTCCGTTGGACCATGTATCGAGTTTGGGCCCATTAGGGGCGCGTCCAGGGGTCTTGCACGACCCTAGAGTCTTCATAAACAGCCGCCGCCCCTCCATTAGGGTTTAGATTTTGCTTAGATTATTCTGTCAAGAACAGTATCGCCGTTCATCGGTTTGTGAGACCCCAACTTCGTGAGATAATCATTCATCTGCAATTTGGTTGTGTTCTTTCTTGTTCTTGCTTGTGTTCTTCGTTGCGCAGGCAATGATTAGCGTTCTTGGCAAGGTCAACCTGGTCTGTGACTTGGTTGATAACTAGAGGAGCTGTGGTGCTAAGATTGCAGGGTTCGATCTTTCGATCTGAAGCCGGATCGGTGTGTCATTCTCCGCCACAACGATAGTTACCATCACCTGACGGAAGATCGGGATCCCCGTCTCCATTAAGTGGTAATCAGAGCTAAGGTATACCGTCAGGTTCACTTTTATTCCCTAGTTTTGAGTGTTTCACATTCATCCCATAGTCCAGTGCCATACTCGTTTTTCCTGTCCTAGAACCTTCCGCGCCATAGCCTTTGCATATTTCAGTTTCAGAGTCCGTCGTGTTGAGTTTATGTCCTGGTAGAGATCTTGTTGCTGGTTAGGTCGTGTTAGAGTCCAGTTCGTGTGTTTTCCCCCATCGTTTCCATCAAATCTTTGCTGTTGTGACCAGTTTTGCGCACATTGTTCCCGTTTTGTCCTCTAATTCGGAGCCAATTCTTAAAACTGGTCTAGTTTTCGCATATGGACTCCGATTTCGACATTCCATATATCAAAATCGATCAGAAAAAAATTTCGGATCCGTCCATCCCCCATCTTTTTGGGGTTCAAAATTTTTAGATTGGTTAAAAAGTGGTCACAAGATCCTCTTTTCATGGTCACAAGGTTTTTGTCAATTTTGAGCAAGTTTTCTAAAAATTCCACAGGCCACGTCTTACACTTGTTTCAGCTCATATTTTCTGTGGTTACTTCTTTTGTGCTCCTAAGGAAAAGAAAAATATCAAAAAAATAAAATAAAAAAGTCGAAATTTCCCAAAAAAACAATGACAACCCAAAAAATAGAAAAAAAGAGAGGGGCAAAAGAGGAATAATATTTAGAGGAGCACATAGACAAGACCAAAGTGAGCTGTGTTAGTGTGTGCTATCTGGTTCCTTATTTGTGTTGCTGTTTCCATCCACCATACTTGTTTTTCATACACCTGTCACCTTGCTATCCACCATACTTTTGTCACACGCCTGGTACTTGGAACATTTTAGACCAGCAACGAGAACAAGTACTTTGGACTATAATTCAGCATTACTTTCTATTACTGACTTGTGTGCCAGATATATATATTACTCTTTGTGTGCCTTCCAAGCTCCACAAACTCTTCAGATCAGTACAGACAAAGGGCCCTGCAATCTCGGTACCACTGCCTCACAGGTATCACGAACCAGCCGCCGGTTGTACCGCCCACTGCCTGTGTTGGTAAGAACTTTGTAAGAGCTTGGTAAGACGCTTCCACTTGCTGTGAAAAGTGACACCACTGCAACCACGTAGTCATTTGGTAGGGATAACTTTCACCTATTTGTTCCTGTTTTTGTGTTTTCAATGGCAGGAGGTGAACAGACTGGAGATAACAATCCTAAGGGTTTCAACGAGTGTGTCAGTCAAGAGCAACTACAAGCTGTTGTAGAGGATGCCCAAAAAGGATGAATGAGGCCATTAGGAAGGCCGTCACTGACGCACTCATTGAACTCAACATTGGCAATAGCATGGAGAGATTGGACAAGCGAATTTCCACGCTAACCGACAAGGTTACTAAGTTGGAAACCTTTATGGTGGGCAACAACGACGTCTCCGGCAGCAACACCGATGGTCAAGACACGGTGTATGATGCCAATGGGAACATAGATCGAGCATCTTTTCGACAAGAGAGATTACGACAATGTCTTCGCCGCAACACGACAGGTATGGGTGGTGTCCACCACCACCGTCAAGAAAAGGAATTGCAGGGGCGTGAACAGTAGGGCAAGAGCAAGGTCAGCACTAGCACATACACGCCATGCTCAGCACCATCTTTGGGGCTGACCAAGCCAACCACTTTTCGGGCGCCTCCACCAGCGAGCAAGCGACCAACAGCCTCTGGAGTTTCCACTACACCTAAGGCACCTCCCGCACGACCTTCAGATTTAGGTAAAAAAATTTTGCAGGTGCCTACCAAGAGTTTCTCATCCGTTGCATCGACGGGACGCACTTCGGGTATTCAGTGCCACCGCTGCCATGGCATTGGCCATGTGTAGAAGGACTGCCCAAGTCAGCGGGCATATATTGCTACAGAAGATGGTTACATCAGCACCTCTGACATTGAGGATGAAGAAGACCAAGATGATGATGAGGACGACGGTGAAGTCCTTGGTGATGAGGCCACGACGTCCTATAGGAGCATCATTGTACAATGGGTGCTTAGCTCACAAGTCCAGCAACCTGAGAAGCTACAACGCCATAACTTGTTCTAGATTTTCTTCGTCATCAGCGACCGTCGAGCACGTGTCATTATTGATGGAGGTAGCTGCAACAATTTGGTGAGTTCTGATTTGGTCAAGAAGCTTGGCTTGACCACACGCCCACACCCATGTCCATACCATATTCAGTGGCTAAATGATTCTGGTAAAGCAAAGGTAACACAAACTTGCAGAGTTTCATTTTCCATTGGTTCTTATGCTGATTCTGTTGATTGTGATGTGGTACCTATGCAAGCTTGTTCACTCTTATTGGGTCATCCTTGGGAACATGATAATGATGCTACACACCATGGTAGAAGTTATAAATACACTTTTGTGCATAAAGGAAAGAAAATTACTTTGGTACCTTTGACCCCTGCTCAAATTGTACAAGCTGATAGAGAACGCGCTGCTAGTTTCAATGATGTTCAATCTGAAAATCAGCAAGTTACTAATTCTATTTCCCACCTAAAAAGGATAAGTCTACATCTATTTCTAAGGCTGAGGGGATTAAATTGAAGGGTGGTGTTATGCTTGCAACAAAATGTGACTTTGCTGAAATTTCTGATGATGATATTTGCTATGCTTTGGTATGCAAACGAGCTATGTTTTAGCTTGATGATATTGTTAGTTCGGTACCTCCTGCTGTCACTAACCTTTTGCAGGAGTATGAGGACATTTTTCCAGCTGAGATACCCCCAGGGCTGCCACCTATGAGAGGGATAGAGCATCAAATCAATTTGATTCCGGGAGCGACCTTGCCCAACCGAGCTGCCTATCGAACCAATCCTGAGGAGACTAAGGAAATTTAGCGGCAAGTCCAAGATCTTTTGGACCACGGGTATGTACGTGAAAGCCTTAGTCCTTGTGCCGTTCCTGTACTTTTGGTTCATAAGAAAGATGGAACTTGGCGTATGTGTGTTGATTGTAGAGCCATCAATAATATTACTATTCGGTATCGTCATCCTATTCCTAGGCTAGACGACATGCTAGATGAGTTGTGTGGTTCTATAATTTTCACTAAGATTGACTTGCGAAGTGGCTATCACCAAATTAGAATGAAACTTGGAGATGAATGGAAAACTGCGTTTAAAACCAAATTCGGGTTGTATGAGTGGTTAGTAATGCCTTTTGGTTTGACAAATGCACCTAGTACTTTCATGCGCTTAATGAATGAGGTTTTAAGAGATTTTATTGGACATTTTGTGGTAGTTTACTTTGATGATATATTGATTTACAGCAAGTCTTTTGATGAACATTTGGATCACTTACGTGCTGTTTTTAATGCTTTACGTGATGCACGTCTATTTGGTAACCTTGAGAAGTGCATCTTTTGCACGGATCGAGTTTCTTTACTTGGCTATGTTGTAACTCCACAGGGAATTGAGGTGGACGAGATGAAAATTGAAGCCATAAAGAGCTAGCCGGTTCCCCAAACCGTCACACAGGTGAGGAGTTTTCTTGGTCTTGCAGGATTCTACCGCCGCTTCGTCAAAGATTTCAGCACCATTGCTGCCCCATTGCATGAGTTGATGAAGAAAGGAGTGGTGTTTCATTGGGGAGAGGCACAAGAGGAGTCCTTTGACACTTTGAAGGACAAGCTTACACACGCACCATTGCTGCAACTTCCAAATTTTGGTAAGACTTTTGAGCTAGAATGTGATGCTAGTGGAGTTGGCATTGGTGGTGTTTTGATGCAAGATGGTAAACCAGTTGCTTACTTTAGTGAAAAATTGTATGGTCCTGTTCTTAATTATTCCACGTATGATAAAGAATTGTATGCACTTATTCGTTCTTTAGAGACGTGGCGTCATTATTTGTGGTCTAAAGAATTTGTTATTCATTCTGATCATGAATCGCTTAAGTATCTTCGCTCTCAAAATAATCTGAATCGTAGGCATGCTAAATGGGTTGAATTTATTGAATCTTTTCCTTATATTATCAAACACAAGAAAGGGAAGGATAATGTGATTGCTGATGCTTTGTCTAGAAGATATACATTGCTGTCCCAACTTGATTGCCGGATTTTTGGTCTTCAATCCATTAAAGAACAATATGCGCTTGATCCTGATTTTAAGGATGTGTTGCTTAATTCTAGAGAGGGACGCACATGGAATAAGTTTATGATCAGCGATGGGTTTTTGTTTAGAGCTAACCGCCTATGCATTCCAGTTGGTTCTATTTGTCTTTTGTTGTTGTAGGAGGCACATGGAGGCAGATTGATGGGACATTTTGGTGCCAAGAAGACGGAGGAGGTGCTGTCCACACACTTCTTTTGGCCAAGGATGAGGCGAGATGCAGAGCGGTACGTGGCTCAGTGTGCCACATGTCAAAAAGCTAAGTCGCGGTTGAACCCACATGGTTTGTATATGCCTCTTCCTGTTCCTTCTACTCCTTGGGCAGATATATCTATGGATTTTGTGTTGGGATTGCCAAGGACTAAGAGGGGGAGGGATAGTATTTTTGTGGTGGTTGATCGTTTTTCTAAGATGGCACATTTTATTCCTTGTCATAAGAGCGACGATGCTATTCATATTGCTAACCTTTTCTTTCAAGAAATCGTTCGCTTGCATGGTATGCCTTCTACTATTGTTTCACATCGCGATGCAAAATTCTTGAGTCATTTTTGGCGCACGTTGTGGAATAAATTGGGGACCAAGCTGCTGTTTTCTACAACATGTCATCCCCAAACTGATGGGCAAACTGAGGTTGTGAATCGAACATTGTCCACCATGTTGAGAGCCATTTTGAAGCACAATTTGAAGATATGGGAAGAGTGTTTGCCGCATGTGGAGTTTGCATATAATAGGGCGGAACATTCCACCACCAAGGTAAGTCCTTTTTAGGTAGTGTATGGTTTTAACCCCCGTGCTCCTATTGATCTTTTGCCTTTACCTACCACTGAGAGAATACATAGTGATGCTAGAGTGCGTGCTAATTTTATTCGTAAGTTGCATGAAACAACTAAAGCAAATATTGAAAGAATGAATGAACAGTATAGAATTGCTGGTAGTAAAGGTAGAAAAGAGATTAAACTTGAACCGGGTGATTTGGTTTGGTTACATTTGAGAAAAGATAGATTTCCTGAGCTGCGTAAGTCTAAATTAATGCCAAGAGCAACTGGTCCTTATAAGATCATTGAGAAAATAAATGATAATGCCTACAAACTTGAATTGCCACCCGAGTTCGGGGTTAGTCCCACCTTTAACATTGCAGATTTGAAACCTTATTTGGGAGAAGAAGATGAGCTTGAGTCGAGGACGACTCCAATTCAAGAGGGGGAGGATGATGAGGACATCATTTCTTCAGATGTACCCGCTGATCCTCCAACCGTCATGCAAGGTCCAATGACCCGGGCTCGAAAGCGACAACTCAATTTAGAGGTGAGCTCGTTCTTAAGCGATACTTTTCATACTTTTGAGAATAGACTACTACCTAATGATGTTATCTTGCTTAGGAACATTGGAGAGGGTCATGAAGGACTTATAGGAAGTGGTGGAGGTGATGATGACCAGCAAGGACGTCCAACACAAGCCGGAGGCCCAGTCCAACAAGAATTGGAGTCTGCCTCGGCCTCCAGGACCAGTCTGCCTTAAACTGATCGCCCAGGATGCATCCGGACTCCGTTTTTGATGATCCACATATGGATGGAAAGCTAATTGGATAAGGAAGCCAATACAAGTAGTTTCACGTCAAAATCTGTTCGGAATCAACGGGAATCGTCGAAACAAGTCAGCGTCCAGAATCTGCCAGGGTGCTGCGACACCGTCTTTTGGTCCGTTGGACCATGTATCGAGTTTGGGCCCATTAGGGGCGCGTCCAGGGGTCTTGCACGACCCTAGAGTCTTCATGAACAGCTGCCGCCCCTCCATTGGGGTTCGGGTTTTGCTTAGATTATTCTATCAAGAACAGTATCGCCGTTCATCGGTTTGTGAGACCCCAACTTCATGAGATAATCATTCATCTACAATTTGGTTGTGTTCTTTCTTGTTCTTGCTTGTGTTCTTCATTGCGCAGGCAAGGATTAGCCTTCTTGGAGAGGTCAACCTGGTCCATGACTTGGTTGATAACCAGAGGAGCTGTGGTGTTAAGATTGCAGGGTTCGATCTTTCGATCTGAAGCCGGATCGGTGTGTCATTCTCCGCCACAACGATAGTTACCATCACCTAACAGAATATCGGGATCCCCATCTCCATTACCTCTCCCTATGTGATAGCATCCTTTTGATACACTTTTGCTCTTGTAGGTGAGGGATGCCTACTTCATTTGATGATCACTTAAAGTTGAGGATCACTTGTGGAACCATCGTCTTACATCATTGATACCATGTGTAGATGTGATATCACTTGAAAGAATCTTCTAGTATGGAACCACTTGTAGGATTTATCAATAAAAACCATTTCTTGAACATTTGCTATCTTCATGAGTACCACTTATAGGATATTACTTGTGAGTTGATCTAGACATCACTTGTGAATTTGATGAAATACTTGAGTCTAGATACCATTTGAAACAAACAAACTAGATATCCATTTGCATTGTTGTCTTGTGCTTGTACTCTTATCACTATTATGAGCTTCTATGGTTGACTTGAACTAAATTGATTTGCCTAAGTTTCCAAGTCCGGTTTGAACCAATGACAAGCTTCTTCACACCTCTTACAAGGGTTATCTTGCCAATGTTGTACTTGTCACTTGTTGGCAATCCAAATTAAATCAAGTACTTGGGTTCAGTAGCTCATGAACAAATTCATATACTAACCACTAGATCAACTAATCATTCAAGCAATAGTGGTAGGTTATGAATTTAAACATTTCATTTGTTATGCATGATCCTATGAAGTATGAACTATATGCACTAACCGCATACTAGTAAGGGATGAAATGATCATGCACATTACAATGATACCTTTGCTATGTTGGAGTAGAGGATAGTCACATAGATTCTAATTCATCACTCCAATAGCAATGCGAAGTCCAATTATAAGCTTGGTGAAGACTAATAGATACTATTTTGAATTCCATTCTTCACCCATATGAAATGAATACCACTTATGATCAAGTGCACTTTCTTGTTGTGGTTGGCTTGCTTCATCTTTTGATCAATGCTTTCATGAGAGCATCAATGCGAGAATACCACTTGAAATATTATGATTAGCTCTCTTTTGGGTGTTGCTTGCTTTTCTTGGTCAACCCTTTTGATTGCTTCAACTAAGCATCTCAAATAATTCTCGGATCACCACTTCTTTGTTAGCCTTTCAAGTACCACACTTGGTTTACCTACTCATAGGCGGCAAGCCCCTACAATAGGGAGAAGTGACCTCTCTCCAAGAACCATTCTTGATACTCACTTGAAATAACTTGATTGATTGATCCAAGTGATGGACTTAACTTGATGAGTAACCTTGATTCATTCTTTAAGTCCTTTTCTTTCTACTTGTTTAAGTCCTTTTCTTTCTACCAAATAATCTCCAATCACTTGAACTTATACTTCATTTTCAACTCGAGTTTGATCTTGATTTTCATCTTGAGTACCAAAAGTGTGCAAAGTACACTCCACAATCAAATAGCCTTGTACTCATATCTTGTCATGCTTTTAGATCATCTCAAAAACCCACTTAGGTACCTCAATTACTCTTAAACGTGTTTTCAATTTGAGGACCTTTCAATCAAAGTAACTCTATATTAATCCAACATTTATCACTTTTCTGGCAGATTCTGTACCCTTCAAAGAAAAATGCATATTTCCCAAAGTACACATCTAAATACCACGAAATTTGATGAAGGTGTGCATCACTAAGTTATATAGCAGCTGTAAAAAATTGAGATTCATTTGACTTCTAGATTGCTACCAGATTTCAATTCTTCCACCACTGATACATGCTGAAAACTGCTGCACTATAGCTGACAAGATCCACTCCAAAACCGAAGCATCTCTTATCCAATTCTCATGAAATTTCTAAAGCATCTCATAACATAAGTTTAGAGCATGTACACCAATTTTCATGCCAATCCAATAAGTTTTGATCACTCAAACATGGCTAAGATCACAGCTAGCTCAGATTTTCAATATAGGACATATTTCAATCACTTGAGCTATACTTCATCAAGTATGAATCAAACTTGAAACCAACTTGTTTGAATACTTTCACAAGATATAAATCCATTCAATACACTTACTAAATGTCATCTCATGAATTCATCCAATACAAATCAATCCAAACTTGGTTACTAATCAATTATCCATTCAATCAACTTATAGCAAGCAACATTGCATATTTATCCAATCCAATCAACTCATATGCACCCAAATGAAATGATCAACAAGAGATATACCTTGGTTAGCTCATGATCACCCAACTAGCAAGTTTCAACTCAAATATTTTTGCAAGCCATCAAATATTCCAATAAATCACCCCAACTTGAATATGACACTTGTATGTTGATAGCACTTGGACTTCACTAAATTTTCACTTGGCATTGGGTTTGGATGCGCACTAGGCTTCATATCTTGACTCAACATATGATGATCAATATGAAATCAATTGAATCAAGTCTCCAATGCCAATGGTACCTAAAATCAATCATCCACCTTTTGATGGTACCCAAACAAGTTTGGGTCCTCTCAAGTTAGGAGCAACATACTTTGGCATAGCCTTAGTATGAGTAGCGGGATGTTTTGCAATTGCAACCAATGAGGTACCATTGCCATCCTTCCTAAGCATGGAATCATCATCAATTGAAATAGGCTTAGGAGTGTTACCTAGGGGACATAAATGTGCCATGTGTCCCCTTTCCCGGCATGAGTAGCACTTTCTCTTTGCTTGAACCTTTTCTTCCTTGCTTATGTTGTGCTTCTCATTGCCTTGCTTCTCCTTATTTGCTTGAGCCTTCTTCTCAAGCTTGTTTGGACAACCCGAAGCTAGGTGGCCCAATGTGTCACAACTATAGCATTTCATGTGAGCAATCTTCTCCATTTTCTCTTCTTTGTTCTTGCTCATTTGATTTGCATCTTGATTCATTCTTGGACGCATTGCTCTTTCTCTTGCTTTTCCACCCCTTCTAGTTTTCTTCTTCTTTATCATCAATTCACCATCATCTTCATGGTTGATCTTGATTTGCTCTTGGGGAGTCTTCTTTTGCTCAACTTGTGGCTTTGGTTGAGGCTCTTCTAGTTGCTTCACCAATTGCTTGGTTGGGCACATTGAGGTAAGATGACCCCATGTGCGACACTTGAAGCACTTCACATGCTTTAGCCTCTCTTCTTCTTTTATCTTCTTGAGCTTCTCAATGTTAGGGCAACATTTGCAAGGTGTCCCGCTTCATGACACCGGTAGCACATGGTATGAGAGAGCTTTCTTTGTTGTAGCTTTTTCATATTTCTTTATCTCTTTCTTTCGCCCTTTGTCATCTTCTTCTTGAAGCCAAGGCCACACTTGTCACCATAGTTTCTTTGAGTCTTCAACATGTGCTCAAAGGTGACTTTTGAGTTGTAGCACCTCTCTAACTTGTTGCTCAATTTCTTCACTTCACTTTTAAACTCAATGTTCTCCTTCAAAATGTTAGTCTCACAAGACATAGAAGTAGAACAAGCATCTATTTGTGAAGAACATGGCATTTCTAATAAATCATCACAAGAGGCATACATGCTTCTTGCCTACATCACAAGGGTTAGCAATATTTTGCAATTTATCATTTGATCCATGTGATGAGCTCTCATTATTTTTAAGTTTCTTTGTAAACATTTTAATGAGAGAAACATGTTGTTCTAATAATTCATCATGAGATGCAAGTAGTGTCTCATGATTCAATTTTAGCTCATCATGTGAAGATTTAAAAGCATCAGGTAATTTCTTATGTTCTTCACAAGAGTTCTTTAGAAATGAGTTTTCATTTTCTAATTTCATTGTTTTAGCTTTATCATTTTCTAAAGACATGGTCATGCTAGCAAGTCTACTAACAAGCTCATCATATGAATCAACATGATCAACCACATTATCATTTGATACCTTGGTGTCACCTTGTGACATGAAGCAATGTGGTGATGTAGGAGAGCTTGTAGTAGCAATGTCATCCGGGCATGATCCATCATCATAACCATCAAGTGTGCATAGGGTAGCATCATCATTTGCAACACTTGTGGCATCATCAATCTTGTCAAGTGAACTTGTAGTAGATCGATCATCATCATCACTTGACCATGAGGTGGAGCAATCTTCCACAATCACCAAGTTGTGGTCATGCTCAACATCCTCATGCGCCACTTTCTTGGGTTCATCCTCCTTGAACTTGCCATCATCCCATGTGAAGGAATCACTGAAGGTGCGCTTGATGGACTCCCATATCTCACGAGCGGTTCCTGTGTAGTTTACTTGTTTCATCAAATCAAAACTCAATGCATCCATTATTAAACAACAAGCATGTGCATCAAGTTCATAGAGAATTCTTTGAGCTTTGGTGAGATTTCTATGGTCCAAGACATGGGTGAGACCACTAGTGACAATCCACCAAAACTTAGGTCCCTTTGCACGAAAATGATCAAGCATGTGATTTTTCCAAAGTGCAAAGTTTGTGTCATAAAAAATGTGTGCCTCACAATCATCTAGAACACTAGACGCCATCCTCTCAGGTCGGTGAAGACCACAAATGAGAGACCTAGCTCCGATATGACTTGTAGGGTCGAGATGGCGGACTAGAGGGGGGGGGGTGAATAGTCCTTTCTAAAATTAGTCACGTCGGCTAACCGAAACAAGTGCGGAATTAAAACTATTGGTCTAGCCAAGACTACACCCCCCTATCTATGTTCTCTAGCACCTTCCAAAGATACTAATTAAGCAACAAAGGTGCCGGGCTAGCTAGAGCTCACCTAACCAATTCTAGGAGCAAAGTCACACAAACCTATGCCACTAGTATTTCAAGCAATGAGGGAGCTTCTACACATGCTAGTAAGCAAAAGCACAAAGCCAACTAAGCTCACTAGCAATGCTCAATAACAAGGCAACCAATGCCAAATTAGAGAGTGCAAATACTTAGCTACACAAACTAAGCAAAGTGACTAACAAGGTTACACAAACCAAATTAGCCACGCAAGGGAGCTACTTCTATGCTACACAAGCAAGAAGGTAACTAGTGAGCTACACAAGCTAACTAATTACAAGAGCAACTACACAAGCACAATGTATATAAAAGTAATCACAAGCTTGTGTAAGGGGATTGCAAACCAACAGGAAGAACAAGGTTGACACGGTGATTTTCTCCCGAGGTTCACGTGCTTGCCAACACGCTACGTCCCTGTTGTGTCGACCGCTCACTTGGAGGTTCGGCGGCTAATTGGCATCACCCGCCAAGCCCGCACGTCGGGCACCGCAAGAACCTACCCTGAAAGTGAGGGTAGCTCAATGACATGCTCAACTAGAGTTGCTCTTCGCGGCTCCCGCGGGGCGAGCACAATGCCCCTCACAAAGCTCTTCTCCGGAGCACCGCACAAGCTTCTTGCGGGCTTCGACGGAGACCACCACCAAGCCGTCTAGGAGGTGGAAACCTCCAATAGTAACAAGCACCACCGGCTTGCAACTCAATCACCAAGTGCCACTCGATGCAATCTCACAATGCAACGCACTAGAATCACACCCACTCGCAATCGATTCGCACTCTTGCAAGCACAAGTGAGTTAGAGAGCATCCAAGCACTCCTACACAAGCCACATAGGCGTGAGTGTGCTAAGCAACCAGCCCAAGGCTGGCCACACACTCCTTTTATAGCCCCAAGGGCTAAAATAGCCGTTACCCCTTCACTGGGCAAAGCGCGTACTGATCGGACGCGCAGGTCATAACGACCGAACGCTGAAACCCAGCGTCCGGTCACTTACAGAGAGGTTCCAGCGACGTTTTTAGCGACCGGACATGTCCGGTCATCACTGACCGGACTCTCCGAGCGTCCGGTGACTTCTAGACACGCTAAAAACACTGACCGGACGCGCAGGTGCTGACTGGACGCTGGACCCCAGCGTCCGGTCATTTTTCGCGCCATCGTCCGGTCACAGACCTTTCAGCGCTAAAACGGCTATAACTCTTAGCTCCGAACTCCAATTTCGATGATTTTAGACATTTTGGAAAGCTTACTCAGAGGGCTACACATCCCACATGCATACTTGATCCAAATCACAATGGATCAAAGCAGTATTCCAATCCAAGGACCATCCTATAGTTTGGAGTACACCAAAAAACCTTTTTCTCTTCTCTAAGTTGATTCACAACAACTCTAACTTCTTCTCCTTTGCAAATGTGCCAACACCACCAAGTGTGCACCACCATGTGTATGTGTGTTAGCTTTTCACAAACATTTTCCAAAGGATTAGTCACTCAACTTGCCACGCCACTCGATTCTAGTGATGATGCAAAGTTAGATCACTCGAGTGGCACTAGATGACCGATATGCAAACAAGTTTGCCCCTCTTGATAGTACGGCCATCTATCCTAAACCCGGTCATCAACTTCTCTACACACCTATGACTGGTGAAATGAAATGCCCTAGGTTATACCTTTGCCTTGCGCATTCCATTCCATCTCCTCCAATGTTGATGCAACACATGCACCAACATGATCAACAATGATATGATCCACTTCATATCATCATGTGATCATATTGGTTCATCGATCTTGACTTCACCTGCTTTTCACCGTTGCCTTCGTCCATCGGCGCCAAGTCTTGCTTAAGCTTCACCGCCACGTGGTCCATTGCTCCAAAGCCTCCGACTTGCCCTTCACGCTTGCAACCGGTCCATCAAGATCTTCTCCACCTTGATCAAATGACTCAATGTCATGTCTCATGTACAATAAGCTCCTTCAACATCACATGTGTGAGCTTTGCAACATCTCCAAACCATTTTCACCTTCATGGCATATGTTGCTCACAAACATGTACTTATGGACTAATCACCTATGTATCTCACATAAACACAATTAGTCCATCTAGGTTGTCACTCAATTACCAAAACCACGCAAGGACCTTTCACTGTGGCACTATAAAGTTGATTAAAGCAACCAGTGAACACATTGCACATCATGTTAATTTTTTGGCCTTGTTGGTTGATGGCCTCACAAAAAGTAGATGATTGCTGGCTCATCTACTCTTTGAGAAGGACCACACTCTCTGCTTGCTTATGAATACTTGCTTTCAAACACCTCTCTTGTCATTCCATACGCTTCTATTTTTTTCCTGGCCGATAACTAGCCTAGGAAAAAGTGTAAGAAGTCAAACTGCTTGCCTCTCCATATTAATAGTAGTAGCCACTTCTACAAGCTGGTCAATGACTCCTTGTTGCTGCCACAAGGTAGGACTGTCTTCCTTAGAGCCATGTGTAGAACGTAAGCCTTTTGACGTAGTCTGTCCAATGTATGCAAGGAGCCATCGGCGAAGGGCTCCATGAAGAGCGGCCAAATCTCCTGGTCTGTAGGAAAAGTACCTCCAGCCCTGCTATGACGTGGAGGAAGAGCATCTCTATAGACTATCTGGTGGAGCTTCCTGTCTAAAGTGTCAACCCCAAGGAGTTGTTGTAGGTGGTTATAGTACAATCGCTCTGGCCGACCATTGAGTATAAAATCAATGAAGTCATGCTCCGGATGAATCCATACTGTTGCATAGAACTGACGTACCCAGCTTATCACAATTCGATCAACCTCACTGAAAAGTTGAATGAAGCCTGGGAACCACTCAAAGAGGGGATGAATGGGTATACCAGCTGTTATCTTAAGCTCATCCCAACCAAGTATCCTTTGGTCTACTAGTGCCATCCCTCTAGCATAGTAGCTCCTGAAGAAACTCTCCTGAGTCATAGTCCAGAACTGTGATGTAAACCCTAGGTGTTAAGTATGCATTTGGCATTGGCATTGCATGAGCACAAGCATCATTGATCATTCATGAGCATGAGCATCTCAAATATTATCTCTATGATTGCTTATATCACATGTGTTTGTCACTAAATGCCTTACATATGCTAGGGTTTACATGTAACCAATGTATAAAATGTGTGTGGGACCCTAGGAGTACTTTAACATGCTTAGAATGTCATATGGAACAACTTTGTATTCATGACTTGGACCAATTTGGCCTCTAAGTCATGGTTATAGTGTAAGTTATCATTTTCAAGTTGCATGTTTGACCTAAGTTGAACTATACTCTAGAGACTTTGCATGGCAGTGCACCCTTAAGCAAAGTTGTAGTACTTGATTAGAGTAACAACTTTTATTTTTGAGTCAAGACCTAATTCAGTGCATAGCATGCTCAAAATAGTCCACAATTAGCAATAGAATTACTGTTTATCGACTTGAAAATTTTTCTAGTCTCGAGGTGGTTTACCGTTTCAATGAACCTAGTGTTTGATGCATTGTTAGTTTATAAACTAGACTGATCTAGACTGAACTCATTTAATCAAAGTTGTAGATCTCATGTAGCTCTACGATTCTTGTTAAGAAGTTTTTGCAATTAACGAACAAATTAGGAGATATAGGTGGATGATTTCGCGTCATCAGTCGAGCCAGGGGGTGACTGAATCGGTTGAGCCGATTCAGTTCAGCGCTGGTCGTGGTCGACCATGCATAGCGCATGCTCGCCATGTGGCGCCCGTATGCCGTCATTGGCCCTACGACGCCATGCCGAAGTAGATGAACCATGCGACATGTTGCTGCTGCTTCCATTTCATCTCTCGCCCTCTGCTCTTATGCACGCCGCACCGAGGCGACTGTGCCCGCCATTGCCACCACCGTGCTTCACCTGCTTGCATGTCATCATTGCTGCACCACCGCCTAATCCAGCTAGCCTATAGCTCCGCCATCGTCACCTCTTCCACCCGACCTGCTAGCCCAGCTTGCCAAACCTTGGTAAGGGCACATTTCACATCACCGTCGCCTTGAGCTCGTTGGAGCGCCACCGTGCGCTCGGCTCATCGTGGCCGTGCCTTTCTATCACACCTCCTGCCCTCCTTTTCTACAGTCTGTAGTCACTTTGTGATACTCACGCTTAGGTAGTAGCTTGACTTGATGCTACTGTGCGGTCGTGCAGGAACACACTGCTGCTCCCACCGCGTCCGCCATGGCCGCCGTGACAATCGAGCTCGCCATTGCCGAGCTAGCCCATCGCCTCCCTTTTCTCTCACACGCATTAGGTTGAGTAAGCCTAGTCCTAGCAGATGACAAGACGGAGACATGCCTTTAGCCACCATCTAGCTGAAATGGCGAGAGCACCATAGCACTCTGTGCACCGCTACCGCAGCATGCACGCGGTCGAGCTCACCGCTGCCTCACGAGAACCCTAACCACCCTGGATAGCTTCACTAGGATTCCACAAAGCTGTAGCGCACCTCACTGAAGCCCATGATGGCCGAAGAACGCTGGCGTACCGTGGCGCTACCTCCGCCGTCTGCCATTATCGTCGGTGGGTTGTCTCCGGTGAACCCTAGGTCGCATAGTCACTTCCTATCGACGCGGCTCAATGTGGGGAACATGTAGGTGTCACCGTCATCGCCGATGATCTCACCACCAGCAAGATATCGCTAGATGGAGCACCTCCTATGCTCTGGAGTCACTGACGGGTGGGTCCTACTGACCAACGGGCCCCATCTGTCAGTCACTGTGTGTCTTGGTTTTCTTAATTGTTTTCACATATTGGAATGCATGTTTTAAAAATTCATATCTAGAGCTAGGAATGTCCTAATGGGGTGAACTAAATTTTGTTGGATTCATCATGAAGTGTAGTATTTGACAAAAATATGAAATTCACCATTTCTAGTATATTTCTAGGATAATTAAATGGAGCTAAATAAGTGGTTTTAAATTGTTTGCAATCTTGTAAAATACATAACTTGAGCTAGGGAAGTGATAAAATTGTGATTTTAATTTTACTGATCTTGTGTTGATATGATCTAGCTTGGAAAAATACTAAACTTGCAATAAACTTGATTGGAGTAAGGTCTTTCTATTTATCTTTTAATAAATAGTGTTTTCTGAGGAAATTCATAAGGATAAAAATAAGTAACATATTGCCATGTAAATTTTTGTACATTGTTAATGGGTTTTCAAGAAGCTAAGAAAAATATGAAATCTATTGCTTGACACTTGCATTAGGCTAAATTATTTTTGTTAAAATAAACCTAAGCAACTTGTCATTTTTGTATAGAGGGCTATACTTATCCAATTAGCATGAAATTTGTACAGTATACTTTTGGGGTCATATGTATGCTACTGTAATTTTATCTAAATTTATGGAGCACTAAAAATATTTATCTCATAAATCACCTTATTATATAAAGAGATTAATAAAGGTATCTAAATACATTAGTTTGGCATAAACATAATGTTTTCTATAGTCCTTGTGATGCATATGATCTGCTGACAATGGTAGTTGTGCTTGAAGTTGATTGGTTATAAGCAACTACTTAATTATTGCTTTATAATTCCGCTAGATGGCTGCATGAGTAGTTTTGGTTGTATTGATAAATTCATGATGATAATTACATTTACTGTGAAACTTGTTATTAACAAAGTTGTAGATAAATTACTTATCTTACTTGTGTAAAATTTTCATTGTAATAGACCAAATGGTTTCGAAGTTATAGCTGTTAGAAGTCTGCTGTCAGAATTTGCTTGTCTACTGGATAGATCTGGATGATTGAATTGTTTAACCTAGATAGCTATTAAATCATCTTTTGATGACTAAATGAAAGTTGTAGGAAATTTTATGAGATTTCCAGAAAGTCCTATATCACAGCAATTGATGGAGTAAAACTCAGTTATGATCTAAACTTGTAGCTGCTGTGTTGTGGTCCAGAAATGGACTTAGTGTGGATTCTTGAAATTTCTAGAGAAGAGATATGCACCTACTCAGTAAATAAGAATTCAACTTGGTTATCATCTAAGTAACTTGATATAATCATCAGCATAGAATCATGCACTGTTCTCATGTCATATCATTCACAATTCTTCTTATGCATCCATGATACTTACTTTATGCATATGCATGCAATAGGGTGTAGCGGAAGAAATCATGTTGGTGGAACTCGAAGCCGATCCACAAGAGGAGAACCATGAAGCTCAACACCAAGAAGCTCCCGAGTGAAGGCGAGCTTGAAGTGGATCATCTCCTAGAGTGTCCTGACCGCTAGCCAGCCACGTTTGTGAAAGGCAAGCCCCGAAGCATTCTAAGTCTCCCCTATTTTACAAAACATTACTTAAGCCCTTTATGTTTAATACATTAGGTTATAAGAGTTGATTGGAACCACTTGTTGTATAAACTTTCCTTGTCCAGAAATATCTATCTTGAATCCTATATAGGTTCAGGATCGACCTTATGCTTAGCCATGCTTAGACCGGTAGAAGTCAGGTGATTTCCTGTCACATGCGAGTTATAGGTGGTGACTTGATCACGGTTGGCTATATTGTGCTATCATGGAACATAACCTGGTGATGATGTTGAACAATTGGAGACTGAATGGAATCTTATATGTTAGGTGTGGTGACTTATAATGATTTTGTCTGTGTCATTTAAGGACCGGCCGTTGGAGGCCCTCTTATCATGTTGAACACATGCCTCTCACATAGTTGGCCAGATAAGTCATTCCAATCGTGAAGCCGAGTAGCTCAACTCAGGCCGAGGACACGTGTAGTTAAAGTGCGCACCCCGGAGGCAGTAAGGATGTGCGGAGAGCCAATGGCGTGAGTCCAAGGATAGGTTCGAGTCCTAAGCCTCCTGGCAGATTGGTAGTATCTTTGAGGGTGCGGTGTTGGTCTTACCCGTGATTTGGACTTGGGTTGTACCAAAGGTAACCCGATGCGACCCTGATGGGGGAAGTATGGGTGTGTGTTAGGAACAATTCCCCAGCTGGGTAGGAATCGATTTGAATCACCGTCTCTCCCGGATAGTGAGAACCTAACATGAGCTCCTTCATCGTAGTAATTGATGAAAGTAATGGTTATGTGGATTATGGAAATGCTCAACTTGATATGGTTACGATTGTGATGATTTATTGGTACACCACATGTTTGGCATAGGATAGATGCTAATCTAGAATGGAACAAGAATAATAAACTTGTTATTCAAAAGTTAAAAGATACTAGATAAATATTGGCTTGTGGGCAAAGGATGTCAACCAGCTCCACTTATAAGCCTTGCATAATCCTTGGTGTCCCTTATTTTTGGTTTATGATGGGTAAGTCTAGCTGAGTACCTTCCCGTACTCAGGGTTTATTTCCCTATTGTTGCAGATAACGTGATGTACCACGGCTACTATAAGCACTGCTTTGCTCCTGCAGTGGATGAGGAATAGGACCATGGGCATGGTCATTCTATATATCATCTCACCCTTGTGCTTTTGTTGGAGATGACGGTGAAAACTGGCTATGTATCTAAACTACTATTGATGTCGTTCTGAACTATGTTGCTTTCCGCTATTGCTAAACTGATGTTGTAATAACTGTGTTGGAACTTTGATGTATGGCAAACTATTTGTGAACTTCTGTAACATGTGGCTTGTATGTTGAATCATGTACGATCTTGGCTTGTATGTTGGTTGATTCGAGATCCTTCATGATACTCGACGGACTACCAGATTTATATGAGCTCAACTGTGATGTTTTGATTACCTTGGTGGTTGCTATTGTACTTATGCTCTTATAAATTGGATGGTTCTGTTACATGTGATTTTGTGCCAGGCTCTTTGAGGAGTGGAAACCAGAACTCTATCATAGAACCTGATGCTCTGTATCTTCTTTGAGCTATAATACCAAAAGTCATAGAACTAAACCACCTCTTTCTTTCTCTCAATATTACTGCTCCTCATAGCACCATTGACTGACACCAAACCTCCTTGACTGCTCCTCGTACCACCATTGGCAGACATCAAATTACCTCCTCAACTGCTCCTCATACCACCAATTGTGGCACACATCGAACCTCCATGAGTGCGAGCATGCGTGTGCCCATGACTAACTATAGATTGGACCCAGGAAGGTGCAAAGCGATTGGTCTAGTTTTTGGAGTGGAACTCGGTCATGAGCTGTAGTAGTTCCTTAGTGAGCCCTATTGATGGTCACTAAATGCCTATTTTGACCATCAACATTGCACAATAATTGGAGTAAACAACAACATAGGTAGTTATTTATGTTTATAATTCACCTATTTCCACTTGTACTTGTAGAATTATTTATATGCAGGAATTATAGCAAAATTTGTGCAAAATGGTGAAGAAAATGGACAAAGGAGGCAAGTGGAAGAGGCAAGGGGCCTTGGGCCCACTTGGCCACGCTGTCCGACCCCACAAGGGCGCCGCTTGGTGCCCCACCTGCCCCTGCCTCGTCCCTAATCCATGGGAGAGGTCCTCCAAGGCTTTTCCACCATTGATCTCAAGTCGGTTCAACATCAAAGGCTCGAATGAAGCATCACATGGATTGCAGATGTGGCGTGCCAATACAACCAATGTGACAAACATCTACAACCATCCAAACCCACTCATGACATGTGGGCCAAGCTTCTAGAAGAAGGAGGGAGGTCCCACCTACCATAGGGGGGCCGACCGGCGCCACCCCTATGCCGCCTGGCGCCTCACTCCCTCTCCACTGCCATTACATGCCTCCATGCAAAGAAGCACATGCTCAAATGCTTTCTACCCTTGATTATATGGCAGTTTGATCCAATGGAGGAGGATGTACAGCACACGGATTGATGATGTGGTGTTGGAGCAGCCCCTACTCCACCTCCCACTATAAATAGGATCCTAACCCCTCAATTGTAACACACACCTTCACTCATAGGAGATGTAGCTCTCTCTACTCTGTCAAGATGTAGCTCTAGTAGTAGTGCTAGTCTTGGTGGGATCTCTGGAGCAATCTTCAGGAGTCTGTTATAGCTCTATCATTCTTTTGTAAGTACTTTATTTATTTTAGTGTGTTGCTTTCTATGCAAGTATTATTTCAAGTCTTTTACTTTAAGTATTAGTCCTGTGCTCTAGTTATGCTTTGGTTATGCTTATATTCCTATGATAAGTGGGATCTCAGTAGCATGGGTTGTTCGTCACGAGTCGATACTTTAGTCTTAATGTGAGGCTTGTTTAGGATCAAATAGTGTAAGCGTGGTGCTTATACTATGGGGTACCTTGCAATGTGGCTAGGCCTCTGGATAGATAGGGGTAGTTGGCAGGTGGTGACAGCCCTATCCATCCTACGTAGTCCCCCACGATAGGTCTAGTTGTTAAATCATAGGGCTCATGGTGCTTTGTGCCCAATCAACCCTCTGGGTGAGTCTAGGGCAGGTACGCCTCAAGTGCTATTGCATCCTACCTTGCATTATCTTGGTTTATCTGTATAGTCACAGTCACTAGCTAGAATAGTGCTTGAATAGAAGTAACTTAGGATTCTAGTGTTCTCTTATTATTATTGTGATGCTATTTAGTTATGTTTCCAATTTACCTTTCCATGATTGGATCAATGTGTGTCACCCATTTTAGTGTATATCACTTACCCCCATGTTAGTCTAGTCAGTATATTAGTTAGTAGATACATGATGGTTAACTATCACTATCTTTAACCCTTGTTTCCCTATGGTAAAATATAAATAACGATACCTGGAATACTCCCGGGTGAAATGCTACAATGATATTCTGTGCGCTTGCGAAATTATCTACTTGAGCATAAGAAATATCAATAAGCATTTCTAGCACCATTGCTAGGGATTACAAAACCTAGTTGCGACGCTAAGAAATGTCATCAAGCATTTCTGGCGCTATTGCTGGGGATTACAAAACCTGGTAGCGACGCTAAGAAATGTCAACAAGCATTTCTGGCGCCGTTGCCTGGGAAGCAATTGGTGTAAAGATTTTGATAGTTACCTTGATGTATGCTAATCTAGTTTACCACTAGCTTTTGTGGGATTATCCTTGTCCTGTTGAGTGTGGAATAAACACGGCAACATCATCCATTAGACCTTTTGGCTTATTTCTACTAGAAAATCATCCAGAACCTAGGGTGCCTGGTCATTCATGAATCATCAACACCTTCACCCTGCCATCTCAATGGTATGTGCATCCATACATTCTAACCATGTGTAGATGGAGAAAAGGTCAATGTCAAGAGGAGATAAAATCATCATATGTGATGGAACAAAGGCGTTGCATCACTCACAACTCCATCTAAAGTTGTGGGTAACGACGAAATCAATCAAGGTATGTGAGAACTAATCTTTCCATTTTATTCTCACCATTCCATGTTTACTTGTTTACACCAAAATTTGGAAGGAGAGTCACAGGGACCCAGAAGCTCCCAGGATCATATCATCAAGGGATCAGTTGCGGGCGGATCAGAAACAGTTGATTCAGATGCAAAATCTAGGAATCGGCTTTCTTCGGACAACGCCAGCAGATAACGACGGAGGCTACGCTCAACGCCAGGACGAAAACGTGTTGGACTCTACAAAAAGGGAAAGATTGGAGTCCAAGTTATCTTAAATTAGGAATGTTTTCATTATGCCAAAATTGTATTAAGTCGTACTCGAGTAGGGTTCATTTTAGGCTCTGGGTATAAATACCAAACCCCGGCTATTGTAAAGAGGATCAACCAATCAATCAAATACAAGTCAATTACTTTTTTCAGCTCCGGCCACCCCTTAGGAGTAGGAGTAGAGTAGATCTCGGCGAGTTCTTCGGCAAGTACGGCTGCATCAATCTGGTCGACCTCCACTGCTTGTTGTAAGTACCATCATGGTTTATACCTCTGTTCGTATGGCTGCATCGATCTGGTCGACCCCCACTGTGGCTCTGGTATAAGCTAGTTATCGACTCTTGCCTAATTCAAGTATGGCCTGTGTGATTCTGCCTCACACCCCACTGCTTGAATTGGATCAAGGTCAAGTTATCGACTCTATCTTAGAGTGGCAGTCGTTGGTAGATTCATTAAGTTACCGATATTGCTTATTGCTTTCATTGTTCATCTAATTACAACAATATCACTCTGCCCGATTGAGATTGATCTGGATTGGCCTTATATCTTGTTTAACTCATTGTTTGCTAATCTAAAACTGATCTAATCTGCATCTTAAGTGATGAGTTATGTTTTTATCAGCAGTTTTGCGTCAATCTTAATCGTGCATAGCGTGCGGTTAAGGCATGTTCGATCTTGAGTAGATCTATCGGTTAGTGAGAACCATTTCATGGCCTGTCATCATGGCCTATGGGATTCTGCCTCTCACCCCACTGTTGGCACCGTGGAGTGGGGATCGTTGGTTGATAGACCTGTTCCTAAGAAGACATGACCTTAACTGTGCGCTATGTTGACATAGAATTTCGTCCCGTGCTGAGGACACACGCAGCAAGCCAGAAGGGTCCGCTCGATGGAGCAGATCCATCTAGCTTTAGCACAGGGGTGGTCGATCCTGCGCAATCCTCCCAAGGCATGCCAGTCAATTTGACCCTGCAATTGACAAGAAGAGAAAGTTCATCAGTAGTTAAGGGCAGAACTTGCCAGTGTTGCCAGACAGTCCCGAATGTATGGCTGTGAGAGCCGATATGAAAGGAAATCGGCTAAATAGCCGATTCCAGTATATTATTGAGAATAAGTTAGTTAGAGCTCATGGGGTCGTGTGAGGAGAATCGGTTATCATTCAGGATAAACATCATTTAAACGAATATTAATCAATGGCAATAAGATATCAATGATGATCAGTCCATGCTGAACCAATGATTACGAGTAACCGAACTCCTTTTTATATAAAGAAACAATTCAACATCCCTTAATCATTTAATAAAGATAAATCTAATGAACATGTTAGATCTCATCTATCGCCATGACCAGTGGGGCATGAGGCAGAATCATGCAGTCTATAGAAACAACAATAGACTCGATGACCCTAACTCATTACTAATATCAGTGGGGCATGAGGCAGAATCATGCAGGCCATAACACAATAACAAGATCATTGGGCTAACACATCTTTCAAGTTATCTCTACTTCAACGATCTTGTGATGTGAACTGTTCGTGGAAGCATTCGATATCGGCTAAACAGTTGATTTAGGCATAGCGCACAGTTAAGGTCATGTCTTCTCAGGAACGGGTCTATCAACCAACGATCCCCACTCCAAGGTGCCAATAGTGGGGTGAGAGGCAGAATCCCATAGGCCATGATGACGGGCCATGAAATGGTTCTCGCTAACCGATAGATCTACTCAAGATCGAACATGCCTTAACCGCACGCTATGCATGATTAAAATTGACACAAAACAGCCGATAAAAACATAACTCTTCGCTTAAGATGCAGATTAGATCAGTTTTAGATTAGCAAAGGATGAGTTAAACAAGATATAAGGTCGATCCAGATCAATCTCAATCGGGCAGAGTGATATTGCTGTAATTAGATGAACAATGAAAGCAATAAGCAATATTGGTAACTTAATAAATCTACCAAAGACTGCCACTCTAAGATAGAGCCGATAACTTGACCTTGATCCAATTCAAGCAGTGGGGTGTGAGGCAGAATCACACAGGCCATACTTGAATTAGGCAAGAGTCGATAACTAGCTTATACCAGAGCCGCAGTGGGGGTCGACCGGATCGATGCAGCCATACGAACAGAGGTATAAACCATGACGGTACTTACGACAAGCAGTGGAGGTCAACTAGATTGATGTAGCCATACTTGCTGAAGAACTCGCCGAGATCTACTCTACTCCTACCCCTAAGGGGTGGCTGGAGCCAAAAAAAGTAATTGACTTGTATTTGATTGATTGGTTGATCATCTTTATAATAGCCGGGGTTTGGTATTTATACCCGGAGCCTAAAACGAACCCTACTCGAGTACGACTTAATACAATCTTTGGCATAATGAAAACATTCCTAATTTAAGATAACTTGGACTCCAATCTTTCCCTTTTTGTAGAGTCCAACACGTTTTCGTCCTGGCGTCGAGCGTAGCCTCCGTCGTTATCTGCTGGCGCTGTTCGAAGAAAGCCGATTCCTAGATTTTGCATCTGAATTAGCTATTTCTGATCTGCCCACAACTGATCCCTTGATGATACGATCCTGGGAGCTTTTGGGTCCCTGTGACTCTCCTTCCAAATTTTGGTGTAAACACATGCCCCCCAATTTTGGGACAAAAGAAATTTTGTTCCAAAATTACCATGTCCGTGCCCCCGCTAGGCCCGTAGTCACGGGTAAGGAATCTTGATCTAGGGTCTACTATTCATCACTGTCCATATCAACTCATGAGCCCATGCTTCAAAACTTTTTCAGAGCATTATTGCTTCACAGGCATTTTGGATTCATCCTTGCATTATTGCTTCACAGGCATTTTGGATTCATCCTTCCAAGCTGGCTATAAAAATGGCTATCCGACCTTGGTGAGAGCAAACTCAACGATTCAGCCATGTTCTACTTCTATCTGCATCCTCGGGTGTTTCCGATCCCGCTGGATCCTCCATGGTTTATCCTTTTGTTATGTAGGTCTTGAGCGGTTAGGAGAATTCTTGTGCATAGGGTGATTGCGTTGCTCATTATAGCGTCTTGTCGAGCAAGAGGATCAGCTATTGCAGTTAGGAGAATTCTTGTGATATCACCTGAGTCTTCTCTCCATGCTCGTAAAGCTATCCTAGTGTTTGCAAGGGCTAAAATGTGTGGACACCTTCCCCTTGTTTACTCCACTAAATGCCCACTAGGAAAGCCACATGCTTCTTCCCCATAGTTTTCCGATTTATCAAAAAATCGGTTGAATTTATGTCTAGGCGGGCGATTTCCTCTCTCCTTGGGCATAATGTTAGCAATGGGCCAATGTCAACTTGCCTCATGACGGACTTTGGCCTTGTTGGGGCCCGGACTCTCTTCAATCCAAAATAAATGGGATAGGCTGATCTTTGGTAAAATCTCTGAATCCTTTTCAGATCTTTTGTAATTTGAGGAAGCAATAAGTCCAAATCTATTATTTCTTCGTTATCCGTCTCCTGAACTTTCAGAGTGCTGTTCCGCTTCTATTTCTGATTCCAACCTCACACCCCTGGCGAAATTTATCTCCTCGCCTTCTTGGGCTATATAAACGGGCCCCGATAGTTGATCTAAGGATAACTCACTTTGCCTCAAACCTTCTACACCCTTAGCATAGTTCCTGCTTTTCTGTATGTCAGAGGTCATGGAGAACAGCAAGAGGTTTCCTGAGAAGGTCTTCATCAGGTCTGCATCATCGCGTCAGCGCCTTCGTCGTCAGGAGGGTATATCCCGTGATGCCTCTGCTGCCTCGGGGAACAGGGCCGACTCCGTTCGGCCTTCAGGGCCTTCCTCGTCGATGGCTTGCTTCCAGCCCCCTTGCCATCAGATGAGGCAGATTGATAATGATGATCTGCTTGCCTCCATTGATCGACATGGCCAGAGTCTCAATGAGTGTTTATCCCTCGCAGAATCGGCCCTAGCCATGGTTCGATGTCGATCACCTCCTATGGTTGATTTGGTGGAGGATAGGTTGGCCAAGGCCGAGGCCAGAATTGCGGGTGAGATATTTGTCGTAACCTCTGCTTTCTTTTCAATTTTGTCTCCAAGACTCTGATCACCTCCCCTTTGAATCTTTTAGATCTATCTGCCCAACTAGGGAGCCTTCGATCAGCTACGGATCATGCGGTGGGATTTGTCAATGCCAGGGGCGCCGTTCCGGTGGTTCATTTGCATGACATCCTGAATCATGTTAGGGAGGTTGCTCTCCATGGCGTTCATCATGGCACTGCCACGGCATTGGCTGCCACCCAAGCCCGTTTGGGCCAAAATCTTCAGCTTCTTCCCCATGGTTTTCTAGATGCATCATACCCTAGGGAGTAGGAGCGCTTGGTTGAGGATTTCATGAGTGCCACCAATTCTGTAGCTTTTAATACCTTGGCCGATGACATAGTAGGCAAGGTTTTCCTCGGCCCGTAGTTTGTAATAGGCAACATTTAGCAGATAATTTTCCTGTCTTGGCACCATGCGCATTGCTTTTGTTTATGCTTGCTCTTCCCCCACAGACGATACGCATTGTATTGGCTTTTACTCTTCTGAGTCTATTTTCGCACCAGCAGCGATACCTTTCTGGTATCGGCCATTAGAGCTGTCAGTCGAGCGAATTGGTCGTTGAGTATTAATCCAAACGTTAGGGCAATATTCCTTCAAATATTCCCTATTGATCTACTGAATCCTTTTCCTCCTCCCAGCGTCTCCAAAATGTACTAGGCGCGCAATGCCTGAGCCGATAAGGTTTCCCCTGATTAGGCGACCATACCGGCTGTCTTGCTTTTTGATCATCATAAGTGTGTCTTTGGGAGCATTTCTAGATCAGCTGGAGAAGTCAATAGCCTGCAGGAGCTGATGTCATTTGACTAGAAATACCGAGAGCGACCCATGGTGCCCCAGACTCGAGATCTGCATGTCATCGCAGATCTCGTGTAGAACCGATCATATTCTTCGTTGTTTACTCATGCTTCCTTCTTCGGCTAAAGAGCCGATTTGATATAGCCGATCCAGGCCCTTGGTTTAACCAAGTCTGAAAACACTGCTTTTATTAAGAGAACCCTTCGACTTCCTGCTAGTGCTGTATTTCCATTGGCATTAGTGAAGTGGCGCTTCGCCTTCCATTAATTGTTGTTGTCTTTTACACGTCCCGAGGTGCCCATCCCTTCGCTTCAGGTCTTCAATTACCGGTTAGTTGTTTTGGCCTCAAATACATCCTTACTCGCAACTATTTCTCTGCTCTTCTCTACCTATCGAAACCCTGTAGCGGTTCTCTTTCTCCCCTTCGTAGATCCAATCGTTCTTCCATGGTCGGCGAAGATAACCGAGGTAAGCGTGCGGCGGAGGAACTCTCGGAGGAGAGTATGCCAATGAACCAGCGTCTCCGACGCATGAGGTGAGATCAACATTTCTTGTTCATGATGATGAATAGTTCTGACTCACCTATAGGTTTGTTGTGAATGACAGCCTTCGTCCTCTCTCAAGGGCCAACGGGCCTTCTAACGCCGTATCTTCCGTCCTGGCTTTGTCGTCGGATTCCTCTGACTCCTATAATGGAGACGACGCCCGGTGCTACCTTCATGAGTGGAGGATGGCCTAGAATCATCATTCTGAGGCAACTTGGGAGAACGGCCAATTGGAGATTCGCCTCAGGGTTTCCTAGGACGCCCTTCACATAGCTGAGGAGGAGGCCAACGCCATCCGAGCGTGGCTAGCCAAATCCGATGCCATGGTGGTGGGTAAGATGAATCTCATGAAGGCTTTTTACTCTAACTTCCATTATCTTCATCTTGACCGTCTTCTTGTTCTCGTGATTGTCAGCCCTGACAGCACAGTTGGAATCCTTCCAACTGGCGGCAAATGCGGCCATAGACGCTGTCAATGCCCGGGGTTCCTCCATCGACGCTTGTCTCCAAGACATCCCAGTCCACGTTTAGGAGATTGCCCTCCATGGTATTCATCATGGTGCGGTGGTGGCGCTGACCGCGGCACAAGTCCGAACTGGGTACGAGCTTCACGCCATGGAAACAGGTTTCCCAATGGGCGACGGCCTTGAGGAGCACGAGGACCTGCTTGAAGAATTCACCATGGCAGCGGAGGCCGTAGTAGACATCACATCCACTCAGGATGTGGTGAACAAGGTCTTCGATTAGTTTGTATTTAGGATAAATCAATGAATGAAGACTCTTGTTCTTTTATGATTGTAATGCAATGCCTTCATGTACGACTATAAATGTTTCTTGCTCTTTTTGTTTTTTGCTCTATAGGCGATACATATCATATCGGCTATTACTGTCTTTGAAAATGTTTACTTTTTTGAACTAGAGGCGATACCCTCCTGGTATCGGCTATTAGAGCCGAGAATGAATCGGCTATCGAATGTTGCCTGGGTGTCAGGATAATGTACCATAGAAACTTTCACATCAAAAGTCGAACGAGCAATCAACCTAGGTCGAACATCCTATTAAGTGAAACATGACTTCTTCAAATCCATTAACTCTGAATTCGCCACCTTATCTAGCATTCATACATCGGCCTAAACCTTATAACTAATACTTGTTTTCATTTATTCCACTGGCCAATATGAAGCCATAACCTTTTTTACTAAAATAAACTCTCAGAGCCGATCGCTTGCATCGGCTATTGGCTTTCATTGCTGATCTTAATGAAGCCTCCTTCCCATGACTTGCTAGAAGAACACTCAAAATCTCCTAGTTCCCAAAAGACTGGATTGGCTGTTGCAATGCTTATGGACTCATCAGCACGAACTAGTTCAACATCATCTCCATGCCATTGAATCAAACACCGATGCATGGTCGATGGTATGCAGCAATTCGCATGAATCCAATCACGACCGAGGAGTAAACTGTATGATCCTTTCCATCAATGACAAAGAATATGGTGAGCAAAGTTTTACTCCCGATTGTCAGTTTGATGTTTATTGCCCCCCGGGTCTTGGATGTATTTCCTCCGAAGTCTCTAAGCATCATGTCGGTCTCAAGCAAATCTCTTGGTCCCTTGCCAAGCTAACAGAAAGTGGTGTATGGCATAAGATTGACAGAAGCACCTCCGTCCACCAACATCTTGTTCATCGGCTTCCCATCAACAAAACCTTTCATATATAAAGCCTTTAAGTGCCAATGCTTGACTGGCTTATCAAATATTGCTTGCTGCACAACTGTTAACTTGGCAACCATCTCTTCATACTCTGACTCGTCGAAGTCTGAATAAACTTCTTGATCTACCGGAGCTCTGAATTCTGATGGTAATAGAAAAGCCATTTGGATATTAGCCGATGGTTGCCTCCTATCAGCTATTTGCTTGGTGCGCCATACCTGAGTTTTACCGGGTGCCTGAGCCTATTCCATCTCTCTGTTCCTTAGGCGCTGGACCCTCCTCTTTTGGCTTCTCGTCAAATCTCCTAGGCACCACTGGCCTTCCTACCACGTGTATCTTCTTTCAATGCCTTCCTCTTCATGATCAGCCTAGTCTTGTCCAATGACTCTTTTTCCCAACCGATCATGAACACTTTCATTTTTTAAGCGCCGATCCATGTTGTTATGATGATATGCATCTTGAGCATGGATAGACCGGTGGTTGGTTTGAGATTTCCTATACTCCCAATATTGATTGCTACATTCTAGACAGTCGTGTCTGGTAGGCAACTTCAAACCTTGATTCCAGCAATGCCTAAAGAAGGGACAATTCCAATGTAATTCAGCTTGTTCCCTTTCATACTTCTCTTCTTCTAATTGATGCTGGTATGCTTGATCTTTTAACCAATGTTGATAATCCTTTTCCTTCTGTCGCTGCCTATTATTCAACAGAATCCAAGATATGACCCATGGCTTTGACGTCTATGCTTTTGACATCTTCCTCTGCTCGTATCGACTCTTTTGTTTAACATGACACCTTCTAATCTCTCTGTACTCATCAGCCAATATTTGCATTTCAGGATCGACTGTCCTAGCTTCTCTTGATTTGGTCGATGTTAGGACCTTGGTTTTTCTTTTGAACAACCCAACATCAACCATGTTCTGATCTCCTAGGAAAGGATTATCATCGACTTTCATCTTCCAAGGTGTATCGAATTTGAGCCTCCCTTGCTGAATAGCTCTCTGTATATGCTGCCTGAAGATTCTGCATTCATTAGTGGAATGAGAAGTAGCGTTATGGAATTTGCAGAACTTCTTGTTCTTCAACTGACCAGGGGGAAACATGACATGACCATCGGGCAACTTGATCTGCCCCTTCTCAAGCAAGAAATCGAAGAGCTTGTCTGATTTGGTAACATCAAAGTCATAACTCTCCTCAACTCCTCTTCCCCAAGGATTTGGCACCATCACTGTCTTCTTGCCCCAATTCTATTCAGCTGTAGCAACCTCTTCTTCTTCATCTTCATAGCCATCATCGACTGAATATGGATTGTAAGCTTTGGCCACTGAGGTACTCTTCTGGAATCGGGTATCTCTGCGTATGCTCTGGAATTGGCTATTAAGTGCTGCCACTCGTTGAGCCAATTGACCCAAGTTGTCAAATTCCTACCCCAGCAGTTTCTCTTTCCACATCGGCAGCATTCCTTGGACGGCTAAAGTAGCTAGTTGATCATCGGCCAAGCTCAATGAGAAACATAGATTCTTAGTCTCTCAGAATCTTTGAAGAAATTCAGTGCCCGATTCATTAGTCCTCTGTCTCGTGGTTGTCAAATCGGTTATTTTCTTCTCTCCAGTCCCAGTGTAAAAATATGTATGAAACTTCTTCTCTAGGTCGGCCCAATTGCCCATGGAGTTGACTAGTAATGACGAGAACCAAGTGAAGGCCAACCCTAATAGGGACAAGGAGAAGAAATGAACTCGATGGGCATCCTCAACTGACACTTCACCCAATTGTGTAAGATACCGACTGACATGTTCTATTGTGCTTGTACCGTCTTGACTAGTGAACTTGGCAAATTCCAGGAGCCTATAATTTGTAGGAAGGGCGACCAAATCATACCATTCTGGATATGGACGTTTGTATGAAAAGGTCAGCCCCTTTGGCTTTAGACCGAACTGATTCTTCATCATCTTGGTCACCTTCAGCAGCAACTCGTCAGCCTATGGATTTGGATTTCTCGATACTTGCTGACCCATCTGTGGATTGAAATCCTGCATGCCTTGATATCCTAGATTTGGTATCATGTGGAGGGTGTTATAATCCGTGCCATAATGATAGCCTTGTGGAATCTCAATCTGTTGGGTCCTTTGCTGGCTTGCTGCTTGAAGTCTCTGATTATAGACATAAGGATCTATATCTCTACGGATCCTCTGAATGGATGGTGCTATCTTCTAAGCCGACGATGGTATGTGGCCTGATGTGCCAAAATTGATCATCTAGTTTTGACTTTTCCCCACCGGCTGCTGCACATGCTATACTGACGGTCCAGGATTATACTGTATCTAATTTGTAGCAGTACTCGGAGTTTGTTCAGATGAACTTTGAAGTGTTTGGATGCCACCATTACCAGTTGGTGTTGCTTCTTGATAACTGGTACCGACTTGATTAGTCCCTTGGGTCAACGGATCTGGAATATTATAACAAGTCGATCCAACCTGACCAACTGGAACTCCATGAATCGCCTCTTTCACGACATTGTGAAATGCGTTAACGAAAGCTTCATTGTGGCTTGATATGGCATCACGAATAGACTTGTCTATGGCTTCCGTAAAGAAACGCCTGTCTTAAGCTTCGACCGTATCTGTCTGCCCATGTAGTAGAACTCTTGGTAGCGGAAATTTCTGAATAATTGTGTTGTCACGTGTTTTGGTGTAGGACAACAAACACTTCTTCTGAAATTCTTCCATAGCTTTGTTGATGGTATCCTTATCTTCATCAGGCAGGTCTTCATAATGTACCATAAGGATGCTGTCATTGTTGTGAACTGCCATGATGACTGTGGTGTCCCACCGAGCATGCCAGAAACGTGTGTCGACATAGAATTTCGTCCCGTGCCGAGGACACACGCAGCAAGCCAGAAGGGTCCGCTCGATGGAGTAGATCCGCCTAGCTTTAGCATAGGGGTGGTCGATCCTGCACAATCCTTCCGAGGCGTGCCAGTCAATTTGGCCCTGCAATTGACAAGGAGAGAAAGTTCATTAGTAGTTAAGGGCAGAACTTGCCGGTGTTGCCAGATAGTCCCGAATGTACGGCTGTGAGAGCCGATATGAAAGGAAATCGGCTAAATAGCCGATTCCAGTATATTATTGAGAATAAGTCAGTTAGAGCTCATGGGGTCATGTGAGGAGATCAGTTATCATTCAGGATAAACATCATTTAAATGAATATTAATCAATGGTAATAAGATATCAATGATGATCGGTCCATGCTAAGCCAATGATTACGAGTAACCAAACTCCTTTTTATATAAAGAAACAATTCAACATCACTTAATCATTTAATAAAGATAAATCTAATGAACATGTTAGATCTCATCTATCGCCATAACCAGTGGGGCATGAGGCAGAATCATATAGGCCATAGAAACAACAATAGACTCAATGACCCTAACTCATTACTAATATCAGTGGGGCATGAGGCAGAATCATGCAGGCCGTAACACAATAACAAGATCATTGGGCTAACACATCTTTCAACTTATCTCTACTTCAACAATCTCGTGATGTGAACTATTCGTGGAAGCATTCGATATCGGTTAAACAACTGATTTAGGCATAGCGCACAGTTAAGGTCATGTCTTCTCAAGAATGGGTCTATCAACCAACGATCCCCACTCCACGGTGCCAACAGTGGGGTGAGAGCTAGAATCCCACTGGCCGTGATGATGGGCCATGAAATGGTTCTCGCTAACCGATAGATCTACTCAAGATCGAACATGCCTTAACCGCGCGCTATGCATGATTAAGATTGACGCAAAACAACTGATAAAAACATAACTCATCGCTTAAGATGCAGATTAGATCAGTTTTAGATTAGCAAACGATGAGTTAAATAAGATATAAGGCCGATCCAGATCAATCTCAATTGGGCAGAGTGATATTGCTGTAATTAGATGAACAATGAAAGCAATAAGCAATATTGGTAACTTAATGAATCTACCAAATACTGCCACTCTAAGATAGAGCCGATAACTTGACCTTGATCCAATTCAAGCAGTGGGGTGTGAGGCAAAATCACATAGGCCATACTTGAATTAGGCAAGAGTCGATAACTAGCTTATACCAGAGCCACAGTGGGGTTCGACCGGATTGATGTAGCCATACGAACAGAGGTATAAACCATGACGGTACTTACAACAAGCAGTGGAGGTCGACCAGATCGATGTAGCCGTACTTGCCGAAGAACTCGCCGAGATCTACTCTACTCCTACTCCTAAGGGGTGGCCGGAGCCCAAAAAAGTAATTGACTTGTATTTGATTGATTGGTTGATCCTCTTTACAATAGCCGAGGTTTGGTATTTATACCCAGAGCTTAAAACGAACCGTACTTGAGTATGACTTAATCCAATCTTTGGCATAATGAAAACATTCCTAATTTAAGATAACTTGGACTCCAATCTTTCCCTTTTTGTAGAGTCCAACACATTTTTGTCCTGGAGTCGAGCGTAGCCTCCGTCGTTATCTGCTGGCGCTGTCCGAAGAAAGCCGATTCCTAGATTTTGCATCTGAATCAGCTGTTTCTGATCCACCCGCAACTGATCCCTTGATGATACGATCCTGGGAGCTTCTGGGTCCCTGTGACTCTCCTTCCAAATTTTGGTGTAAACATTACTTGAATCATAAATGCTTAGTGCTTTCTTTGGGTATCTCCTAGTCTCTAAACTGTAGTCAGGTACTATTCCTAGTCTAGGTAGATGGCAAATTTCCTTTGTTATCTATCTATTCAGGTTCTTAGTCTAGCTTCATAGTAGACGTAAGTTAAAAGGGACCAATGGATTCATATGTTTGCTAAATATGCTATTCGGTATGATATCGGCTGATCGTTCACGCTATGGGAAAAAGCTAAGGCCTAGACATTTATGCTTAAGCATTCATTTAGTTAGATTTCTTGTTTCGAAATCATAACATTCATTTAGTTAGCTTTCCTTTCTATAGCATGCTTGTTTAATTTGTTCACCATTAATATTCTCATCTCTGCTTGAATCAATCTTAATATGCTTTCATGCTTCCTTCCATTTATGCTAGTATGTTTTAGTTTGAAAGTGTTGATCATACATCTGTAGCCTTTAATTAAGCATGGTGCCTAGTTTAAGGTTTGGATGAACTGATCATATTTTCATAGGCTTTTTAAATTAAGCGTGGTGCTTAGGTTAAATAGCTTCCTTAATTAAGTTAGACATGGAGTCTAGTTTAGTTATTGAACTAAAACTACTCTTATAAATAGTGGTCGCATGTAAAATTGTAAATATGAATGAGTAAGTTGTTGAGATAAATTCAAATATGGAGATAAAGGCTTCAACAAAATTTTGCACATCATGAAAAAGAGCCACCTCTCATCTTTGAAGGGTGCATAGTAGATACTTTAAATCTCTTTTGTCATGTTGTGCATTATTTGTGAAAGTTTTTGCAAGAACTTGGTGGACAATAAACAAGAGCTGAGAACATGGAAAAACTACCCATGCTAACTAAATAGGACTACTGTTGACGGTCGTTAACATGCTTTATAAACCATCAACATAACTTGTATAAATGCATAAAAAGGATCACCAACATAGGTCTAGGGGTTTAAACTAATAAATTTCATGAGTTTGGGTGAATCTGTGTTTTCAGCACGATTTAATCAGAAAACCACCAAGGAGGACTTATTCTTCAAAGGAAATCATAGAATTCCGCCGTGTAAACAATGTGGGAAGACTCTAGAAGACTCTAGGAGACTCTCCACCAAAGATGACCGCGAGAGGCTGACATAGGGGGCCCAGCCAGCCCCACCTACAGGCAGGCTAGCTTGTGGGTCCCACCAGTCAGCCCCTCCTTCATACATCGGTTTCCCACCACCTCCTAGATTGCATCTACGCCGTTCTTTTAACTCGGTTTGATCTGAGGGTCCAGAATTGTTGCTCTGGCCTATATATACCAGCCCTAGTCCCCCTCTCTAAAGTCATCCTAAAACCCTAATTCATATTCTCCTCGTCAGGATCGGATCCAGCTATCAAGAGAAGATTAGTCCTCTTTAGGATCTAGTCTTGTAAAGAATAGTGAGATAGAGAGTGAGGGAAGAGTTTCGAAGAGGTGCCGGCCTATCAGTGCTCTCTCTATGGCTTGTACCTTGGTGGAGCCAAGTTCTATCTGAGCTTGCCTCTGAGATTTCTCTGGTAATCAACTTCTGATCCAAGTAAGCATCTTGTTTATATTGTTCATCAGGTTTGCGACTCTTTTGAGTGCTTTATTCTCTTCCTAGGGGGAGTAAAGTATTAATCATAAGTGTAAGCATGGTGCTTAGACTTAGGTTAATCGTAGATGCATCCTGCATTCTAGATCGGTGGTAGCTCGCGAGGGTGACTCTTATAGCCTCGTTGAATCCTCTATAGTCCACCTCCCATTTGTAAGGGCATGTAGGACGCGGTTGCGAAGGAAAGCATCCTCTGCTGGTGTCTTTCCCTAGTAATAGTCCCTAGTTGAATAGTAGAAGACATAGCTTACCCAAGTCAGAATTAGAGAACCTTAGTTTTCCTCTCTACGCTCCTATTTATCCTAACCTTGTTGCTACCCTTAGTTAAGTTAGACCATAGTTAGTCTCACACATTTCCCTATGGATACGATACTTGGAATACTTCTGGGTGAAAGCTACAGCGGTATCCATATGCTTGCGGATTTATCTATGTGCGTTAAAATACATCAACAAGTTTTCTAGCGCCGTTGCCGGGGAAACGGTTGCTGAATTAACTACTAATCCTAGCTTAACCTTTTATCTATTTTTCTTTTATTTTAATTTTTCTTCTAGAATGGATTCCACTCCTATCTATCAATATGCTAAACCCACAAGTGCAAGCCTAAAGCCATCAGAATCTTAGAGCCTATCATAACACCTGGTTATGAGCTGCGCCTGTATTTTTATAAAACTGATTCAGGATAAATCCTTCTCGAGAGAAGGCAAGGAAAATCCATACTCACAACTACAAGAGTTTGAACAGACATGTGCATGCTTGCGTATCACTGGCATGTCTGACAAGACCTTAAGATGGAAGTTGTTTCCGTTCTCTTTGATGGGAAGAGCTAAACATTGGTACAGTCAAACCGTAGGAAGTATGCAAGAAGATTGGGAAATGTTATGCTCTAAATTTTGTTTACGTTTCTTTCCCATCTCTAAAGTGGTTAGCCTTCGAAAAGAGGTTCTAAATTTTAGACAACTAGAAGAAGAATCTCTTGGTACATCGTGGGATCATTTTAATGAACTAATCATCACTGGCCCAGACCTTGCCATTCAAGACCCTATACTTCTTCAACATTTTTACATGGGTCTTAGCAAGGATTCTAGGGAATCCCTTGATGCAGCCTCTAGAGGAGCTTTCCTTCATTTGTTTGCTAGTGAAGCAAAGTCTATGCTTGATAGAATTAGTGGAAGGACTCCCTACACTAGCATTCCTAATAAACTCCCCGAAGAAGAGAAGGAATCATCTCCCAAACAAGAAGAGGAAGTTTTGATAGCCAAATCACAACCACTCCAATCCTCAAGGTTTAGCTATCAATCCCAAACCATCAATACCCCAAAATCCTCCAAGAGAAGAAGGAATTCCAGCTTTGGGAATCCCTGTTGAAATTAAGGATGATCTTTTTTATGCTGAATTTTTGGGAAAAGCTTAAATTCTCACCTTCATAAGAGACCTTCGAGTGAATATAATTCAAATCCTCTCAAGAAGAGACCTCTTAGAAAGCATCCTTATTCCCATATAGGATATTGGAAGAATTTAAGGATGGCATGTCTAGTGAAACCAGAGAAGGAGAGCCAAGCTATCTAGAAGCCATTCCTATTTTCTCCCTTTCTATGCCCACATTAGATGTCTCATCTGAACCCTATCTCTAAACCCATCATTGACCCCAATGATTGTCCTTTATGCTCTTTCTCCTAAGTCTCATGATGACCCTAGAAATCCACTAAGACAATCGAAGCATAGGAGTCATGAAGACCATGAAGATGACCAAGAAGAGCAACGACAATGGCTGGAATGTATTAAGAATTGGCTAGAATGTATTAAGAATTCATATGCCATTGCTAAAGAATGGATGGACAAGGACGAAGCCTTATGGGTAGAATCCAATCTTGGTCTAGATCCAAACAGGTGAGCTTAAATCAATCTCTTTACAAACATGACTCATCCAAGTTTGGAGGAGGCCTTAGACGAGATCAACCTGAGAGCCACCAATCCATGGAAATCTTGGACAATAAAACATCCAATGAATGTCATAGGCATGGAATGATGGAGACAATGTTTCTGCCTATAGACATTCATGAAGAAACACCCTTGGAGCTTGAAAAGGAAGATGACATCGATGAGCATGGAAGTTATTTCATGAAAACCTCATCAAATCCATGCTCACATGAGAAATCTCCTAAATTAATTAGTCTCTCCAACATTGCCACACATGAGATCTTCAACCCCCTCGTGCTTCCTGTTCATAAAGACTTTGAAAGGGTGGTTGTAGATGCATATGTTTATCATAAATATTACAAATCTCGTTGGCATGAATCTTGAGACTAGGTACACGAAGATTGGTGTTGGAGGGGAAACCACTTCACCAATTAGAAGCGCAATTAGAAGGTTTCCCGAGGACGAGCTTTTGTCCTAAAGCAAGCACTTTCAGAAGATAATATGAGTTTTCACCTTCTGCTGTGATACCCTTGTGAAATAAGCATAGAAACATAGTTGTGAAAATATTCCTTCGGGCATTTTTGTCACTAACCATTTCAGGTTTGAAGCGAAAAGAATGAAGGATGACTGACTCAAGGTATGTCCAACCAATTATCATGCAACGTTGAATCATATCCATCCAAACTTGATTTTGCCTTGCAAAATTCAAGTGTGGGGGATAACCTTCTCTAAAAAAATCCTATGCCATGTTGCTAATTTTGGTTGTCTCTACCTTTAAGCCATGCTCAATTTGCTAAATAACAATCTGTGTTCTTTCATCTCCAATTGAATAAATCTCTATAGTTCTTTCATGTTACCTTTGTCTGCCATAGTAAATTTTGGTTTGGAAGTACTCGACATACTTCCAAAGGTCATTTTAAGTTAAGCGAGGTGCTTAGGTTAAAATGCCTTCCTTAATCAAATTAGACATGGAGTCCTGTTTGGTTATTGAACTAAAAATTGTCCTTAGCAGATACTGGATATTTTGTTGGACTAACCCCTGCAGAAAACTCTCAATTCAATTTGGGTAAGTCACGAGATGAATTCAAATCAGAGATGAAGCAAGGCACATGACGAACTCCAATAACATTGCGCAAAGAAGACACAATTCATTCATCATGGATGGAAGAACTATAAGTATCAAAATTCATTCACTTTGTCTTCTGTTGCAAGTTACCTTTGCCTTGAAGCCATGCTTGTATAGAACATGATAAACAAAACTATGCTAAAGTAATCCTAAAACCATCTTTTCATTAGCATAGATGAAAACTACAAATTCTAGACAAACAACCCATGTTTCAAAATTGTATATTCCTTCGGGTATGTGTTGTCCACTAATCCTTTGCAGGCATAAAACAATAAGTGAGGTGGAAGGTCTAACAGGGTGTCAAAAGATTGAAGAGCAGAAAGATGGCATGATAAAAGGATAAGAAAGGAGTGCAACCTAGGAGACAAGAAGCTCATGAACAGCTCAAGCTACGAGGCTAGCCGAACAAGGAAAACCTCAAGCAAAAAGGAAAGGACCATCACGAGTCATCTACCCTTCATCATATGGTGCTACCATGCCCCAATGACAAAGGTAACATCCAAAGATAAATGGCCATTATTTAAAAAGTTTTCCTTGATTCTGGTAGGCACATAAATAATAAACAAACATGTTTGAGTCACAACTTACTCGATCCAATTTGACTAACTCAACATGTTTAGTTCTTCGAGCTTGTTCCTAGCACCATTTTCTTGATCTCATAGCCTTAACCAAATGATCTAAAACTTTGCACATCTTATCTCTGGAAGATGATAGTCATAATCATGTAAAGATTTATAGATAGACAATCCTTTCAAGGTTAAGAAACTCAACCCTTTTTGCCAAATGTACTTAAATGCTACACTCATGCTCAATCTTTTGATCTTATCACCCATGACATAATTGAACAAAACACACAACATCAACTTCATCTTGTTCAATGTGCCTAAGGTTAGAAAGAATAAGTAAAGTTTTGGTTCTGTTGGTGTTTTCCCACCAATAGAGCCCATGCACTTGATCTCTACTTTGTTTTATGAGCAGGACACACTTCAAGCAAAGTATGGGGGAAGACAGTCGATTCCCCAAATTTCTACAAGTGAAGGTCCTTGAACCCTGTCAAACCAAAATCCAAACTCAAACCAAGATAGGTTTGGCGGAAGAAGGTGACATCACCATTAAAAGCATCATCACAAGAATCCTCATCTTCAGAGCGAACCAAGGTACTTGATCAATGAACTTCACAAGGAGAAGTCCGGTTCGAAGGACTTAAGACAATGAACCCTCGCCTGAAAGAGCTAGCTTGGGGGAGAAGTACTCCCATGTATCTAGGTAAGTATTCTTTCTCCTTTTGTTTTAGTTTTTAGTTTTTTTATAGTTAAAAAAATTGATGAATGAAAGCAAAATAAAAAGTTATCCTCATAATAAATATATATAGTTACAGTAATAATATGTGAAAGGTGTGTGTCTAGTTTGCTTTAATTTCTATTTTTAAGAGTTGATTAGCAAATAAAGAGGACTCAGAATGATCTCTTAAATGGAAATGATGAATAGTTGCTCTATTATAATTCCTTTCTAGTACCTAGCTTTCTAGCCTCGAATTCTCCTGAGTTTTGGATAAGATTGTTTTGATATAAGGGTTTACTCTGAACTTGAAACTCATGGGTAGCATATGCTTGATCTAAGTCTAGGTAATTGATGGATATGATATGAGAAGGTCTGAGCTGCTGTTTATCTTGTTCCAAGTGACACTAAAGTTCTAGAGATTTATCTTTTGAAAAACACAAAAATTCTACATGATGAGTTCCTGTATGACAAAGCTTGAATTCCCACCTAGAGCCATACATGTTATTTAGGCTAGGAAAACTTCCACTCATATATGCTGCTTGCTTTGCATTGAGTTTAGTCAAGCTTTGTTGACCCTTATGAGAGGTTTGTCATGCTCTTAAAATCAAGATCACGTAGACACCACCCACATATCCACTACTCCTACACTAGGGGGTAGGCACAAAAACATGCCTTCCATCTAGATCCTTCCAAAAATGTTTTACTCCTACACTAGGAGTGAACACAAAAACATGCTTGATAGGTTTTCCATCCACCAAATAAATGCTCCAAGTTCTTGTTGCTATCTCTCTAAAGTTTTGTTGCAGAAAAGATACATAGGGGCTATGCAAAAGTTATTCATAAAAAAGGGAATATAAAGAAAAAAAATTGAGAAAAATGGACAAGTGTCCGAGATATCTAAAACAATGGGTACTGTAGATGCCCGCTGAAAAAAATAGATGAATAAGATAGCCCCTGCTCTCTAGCAATTGTTTCCAAGTTTCAAAAGAGAGATAAGCTTTTAAGGAGCAAAGTAGAATTAGGATTAGCCACCATATATATCCACCATATATTCCACACACATGCACATCTTGATTTGATTGTATAACTCAACTCTCTTTGGATCCAAGGTTTGACTTTACAATATATGCATTGCAAGTATGCCCTAGCTTTCTCCCTACCTATGAACTCCACATAAGCCTTAGTGGTAGGAAGAGAAAAAGGCATAACATCTTTATTGCCTTGGTGAGGATCCACAAATACCACATATATTGAGAGACTTGATAGTGTCATACAATGAAATCTCTGAGTTTTATTTTAAAAATTTATAAAAACTTAGGAACAATGGTTGAACAAAGAACTTGAGACATAGTGCTTGACTTGATCGTTCTATCTTTCAATTGCTCAAGACCCAAGTGAAGGCTAAGAAGCCCCATGGTTGAAGGTAATATGGGTAAGTTTGAAAGTTAGATCAATTTATTCTAATCTGAAGGAGAATTTTTCATTGAACGCATGTGTATTTTGGAGGAGTGAAAGCATTGTAGCAACTCCAGATCCATTGCTGAGTTTATGCTTTGCTCAGGGGCTAGCAAAGGTTAAGTGTGGGGGAGCTTGTTGACTGGTCATTAACATGCTTTATAAACCGTCAACATAACTTGTATAAATGCATAAAAAGGATCACCATCATAGGTCTAGGGGTTTAAACTAATAAATTCCACGAGTTTTGGTGAATCTGTGTTTTCAGCAGGATTTAATCAGAAAACCAACAAGGAGGACTTACTGGTCAAAGGAAATCATAGAATTCTACCTCATAAACAGCGTGGGAGGACTCTAGAAGACTCCAGGAGACTCTCCACTGGGGGCCAGCCGGCCCCACCTATAGGCCGACCGGCCTATGGGTCCCACTAGTCATCCCCTCCTTCGTATGTCGATTTCCCACCGCCTCCTAGATTGCATCTACTCCATTCTTTCAAGTCGGTTTGATCCGAGGGTTCAGAATTGATGCTCTGGCCTATATATAGCAGCCCCTGCCCCCCTCTCTGAAGCCATCCTGAAACCCTAATTCATATTCCCCTCGTTAGGATCAGAGCCAGCTATCAAGAGAAGATTAGTCCTCTTTAGGATCTAGTCTTGTAAATAATAGTGAGATAGAGAGTGAGGGAAGAGTTTGGAGGAGGTGTTGGCCTAGTCGGTGCTCTCTCTATGGCTTGTACCTTGGTGGATCCAAGTTCTATCTGAGCTTACCTCTGAGATTTCTCTGGTAATCAACTTCTGATCCAATGTAAGCATCTTGTTTATATTGTTCATCAGGTTTGAGACTCTTTTGAGTGCTTTATTCTCTTCCTAGGGGGAGTAAAGTATTAATCATAAGTGTAAGGTGGTGCTTAGACTTAGGTTAATCATAGATGCATCCTTCATTCCAGGAGGGTGACTCTTATAGCCTCGTTGAATCCTCTGTAGTCCACCTCCCATTTGTAATGGGCATGTAGGACACAGTTATGAAGGAAAGCATCCTCTGCTGGTGTCTTTCCCTAGTAATGTCCCTAGTTGAATAGTAGAAGACATAGCTTACCTAAAGTCAGAATTAGAGAACCTTAGTTTTCCTCTCTACGCTCCTATTTATCCTAACCTTGTTGCTACCCTTAGTTAAGTTAGACCGTAGGTAGTCTCATATGTTTCCCTAGGATACAATACTTGGAATACTTCCGGGTAAAAACTACAACGGTATCCGTGCTCTTACGGATTTATCTATGTTGTCCACTAACCTTTGTAGGAAATAGAACTCAATGAAGATCAAGATGGTGTGGCAAAAATAAGAAATTCAAACTAAATTCAATGGGGAAGTCATCAATTGACTCGACACAACAAGTCATCGCCGATAGGTAAATCGGTATGTATCCCATATTTAATTTTCGCATATTTTCTTTCATGCATAATAAATTAGAATAATCTTGTGTTAGGTTAAAATAAAAATAATAAATAAAGATTTACTTGCATTGCTTTTGTGCATAATAAGCTTGCAACCACTCCTTGAATAAAGCCTTTCTAAAAAAGCAATGAGAAAAACATGCTTCTAGGAAAAACTCCTTTTGGGTATCCTTGTTCTCTAACTATTTTAAGATTAAAAAGAAGAAAGGGAGTACCATGTCCAAGAACTCAGAAAAAATCATGTTTAGTCTTTTCTCTTTGTTCTCACTCAAAAAAAGAAAGAAGTAACTTTGTAAAGTGAAAACAAAAGCGTCTGGTAGAACTTGTATCCTTTGGGTATTTTTGTCGCTAAACCTTTCAGGTTGAACACAAAAAGGATGAAGGGTCAAAACAACAAGGTAGCAACAACTTGAGCAAAATGTCATCCAACATTGGAGTACACTTTGAGGGATGCCCCAACATCTACACTAGGCTTTTTATGTCAAATGACATAAAAGTCCTAGTGTGGGGGAGGCTGTCTGATTCTTCTCTCAGGCCTCTGCCACTTTGGCATGCTGGTTTGCACTCCCTCTACCCACTCTTGCTTTATTCTTATATGTTTGATGTGTTGAAAGATGCTATATACTAAAATCAAACTTAAAATGTGAATCATGCCAAACTATGAACATGACTTTGAAAAGATTGGCCAACATAAACTTTATTCCTAGTTCATATACTTGTTGCCTGTGGACATATCTATATTAGGAAAACATGTCAACTAAGTTGTTGTGAAGTGAGATATGGTAAAGACTGAAGAAATCCTAATTTTCTATGTAAGCTCTTGGAGATTTCTATTTTGATAAAACTTCAAAATTTATAGCCTCGCTTCTCCTCAATGGTGATATTTCCTACCAAAGCCAAATATCATGCTATATGTTGAAAACCTTTCGCATATGCTACTTGTATTTGTTTTGAGCTTTATCAAACTTTGTTGACCTGTATTGAGAATTTTATCATGCTCTTAAGATCAATGTCACATACACTCCACCATATATGCTATGCTTCTAACCTAGAAGTAAGCAAAAACATGCCTTTCCATTTCCACCAAATATATACTCCATGTTGGCTAGCATGATCTTTCTCTATCATTCTCATAAATGAGGCATGGGCTAGTATTGAAAAAAAGAAAAGAAAAAAATGTGGCACATGAAGGTCCATAAAAAATGTGAGGACACATTTTGGTCCATAGTCGAGCAAAAAAAACTAGCCCTGCTCTCATATAAAGGATGGAGAAAGAATGATTGATATGGAGTAATCATAATCATCCACTTCCACACACATTGCACACCTTGATCTGAGTGTATGATATTTTTCTCCATGGATCCATTGTTTGACTTAGCAATATATGCAATGCAAGTGTGCTTTACTTTTATCCTACCCAAACTCCACATAAGCCTATTAGAAGTAGGAAGGAAGGCAAACATCAATGCCTTAGTGAGGATATATACACCATTGAGTGACTTGAGAGTACCATTTGAGGAGAAGTATGAGCTAAGTTTTCAATTGCAAAAGTTATAAAAACTCCAAGTATGCTTCATATGGGATAGTGATGACTTGGTGTCAAAACTGTTGTACTTTTCAACCGCTCAAGGCGACATGGTACACACTTCAAATCCACAAGGTATGGGTATGACTTGGTATATTTTTATGTTAGCATCATATCTTTTGAAGTCTTGTTTCATATTAAGTTACACCTGAATCATTGTTTTCCCGCTTTGCTCGGGACGAGCAAAGGTTTAGTGTGGTAGAGCTTGTTGACGGTCATTAAGTGCCTATTTTGACCATCAACATTGCACCAAAAATGGGAGTAAACAACAACATAGGTAGTGATTTATGTTTATAATTCACCTATTTCCACTTGTACTTGTAGAATTATTTGTATACAGGAATTATAGCAAAATTTATGCAAAATGGTGAAGAAAATGGACAAAGGAGGCAAGTGGATGTGGCAGGGGGCCTTGGGCCAACTTGGCCATGTTGGCCGGCCCCACAAGGGCGCCGCCTGGTGCCCCACCTAGCCCTGCCACATCCCTGATCAATGGGAGAGGTCCTCCAAGGCATCTCTACCATTGATCTCAAGTCGGTTCAACATCAAAGGCTCGAATGAAGCATCACACGGATCACTGACGTGGTGTGCCAATACAACCAATGTGACAAACATCTACAACCATCCAAACCCACTCTTGACATGTGGGCCAAGCTTCTAGAAGAAGGAGAGAGGTCCCACCTATCATAGGGGGCTGGCAGGCGCCACACCTATGCCGCCCGGCGCCTCACTCCCTCTCCACCACCATTACATGCCTCCATACAAAGAAGCACATGCTCAAATGCTCTCTACCCTTGATTATATGGTGGTTTGATCCAATGGAGGTGGAAGGAGGGCACACAGATTGATGATGTGGCATTAGAGTAGCCTCTACTCCACCTCCCACTATAAATAGGACCCTCACCCCTCACTTGTAACACACACCTTCACTCATAAGAGATGTAGCTCTCTCTACTCTCTCAAGATGTAGCTCTAGTAGTAGTGCTAGTCTTGGTGGGAGGTCTGGAGCAGTCTTCAGGAGTCTGTTATAGCTTTGTCGTTCTTTTGTAAGTACTTTATTTATTTTAGTGTGTTACTTTCTATGCAAGTATTATTTCAAGTCTTTTACTTTAAGTATTAGTCTTGTGCTCTAGTTATGCTTTGGTTATGCTTACATTCCTATGATAAGTGGGCTCTTAGTAGCATGGGTTGTTCATCACTAGTTGATACTTTAGACTTAATGTGAGGCTAGGGTAGTAGCAAATAGTGTAAGTGTGGTGCTTATACTATGGGGTACCTTGCAATGTGGCTAGGCCTCTAGATAGATCGAGGTAGTTGGCAGATGGTGACAGCCTTGTCCATCTTATGTATTCCCCCATGATAGGTCTAGTTGTTAAATCATAGGGCTCATGGTGCTTTGTGCCCAATCAACCCTCTGGGTGAGTTTGGGGCAGGTACACCTCAAGTGTTGTTTCATCCTACCTTGCATTATCTTGGTTTATCTGTATAGTCACAGTCACTAGCTAGAATAGTTCTTGAATAGAAGTAACTTAGGATTCTAGTGTTCTCTTATTATTATTGTGCTGCTATTTAGTTATGTTTCCAATTTACCTTTCCATGATTGGATCAATGTGTGTCACCCATTTTAGTGTATATCAGTTACCCCCATGTTAGTCTAGTTAGTATATTAGTTGGTAGATACATGATGGTTAACTATCACTATCTTTAACCCTTGCTTCCCTATGGTAAAATATAAATAACGATACCTAGAATACTCTCGGGGTGAAATGCTACAATGATATTTTGTGCACTTGCAGAATTATCTACTTGAGCATAAGAAATATCAATAAGCATTTCTGGCGCCGTTGTCAGGGATTGCAAAACCTAGTAGCGATGCTAAGAAATGTCTACAAGCATTTCTAGAGCTATTGTCGGGGATTACAAAACCTGGTAGTGATGCTAATAAATGTCAACAAGCTCCTGTCGGTGGCCTGTTCGAGTCTGCCTATGAGAATTCTCGGACTCTAGGGCTAGCATAGCTTTGGTTGCTTCTTCCTCTGCTTCTCAAATACTGTCTGCCTTCCTCTGCCTCTTCCTGGGCTATGGTGGTGGTTGTTCCTCTGCTTCTAGGAGACTACGAGCCTTCCTCTAGCTCTTTTTGGGCTGTGGTGGTGCCTGTTCCTCTACTTCTCGAAGAATGTTTGCCTGCCTCTAGCTCTTTCTATGATGTGGTAGTTCTGACCGCTTTACTTTAATTCACGCCATCTGCAACAATCAGAAAAAAATTACACATGCATTTCATCAAACACCATACAATCATGAAGAAAAAAGAGGAGATCGTAGATGGCCTCACCGTGCCGAGGCAAGAAGGCGATCTCGACCGGCTTGCTTGCTGGAGGAGTGGCGCGCTGACAGATGGTGGCATAATAGATCCCCGTGGCGTGGAAGGATCTGGGCAATAGGTTTTGGAGTGTGGGGGGAAGGTGGGTGGGGGATTTTTGGAGGGGGAGGGGGGAGGTGGTGTTGTGTGGGAGACGCCGGAGGGGGCGAACGGCGATGGAAACAACACACAAAAGAGGGAAAGATGGGTACTGAGAGAATGCCTTTAGCGGCAGACTATCCCACGTGCCGCGTAATTGCATCACTAACACATAAACGCTGTCAAGAGTCGCCGTCCACCGAAACTTGGGGCGTCCACTGAAACTTGGGGGATTAATATTGGTGATCTGACGGTTAATACACATTAGGCCTTGTTTGGATGCACATGTATTCATCTCAATCCACATGTGTTGAAGTGGATTGGAGTGGAATTGAACTAAATTCCATTCTATGCTACTCCAACACATGTGGATTAAGGTGGATACGCATGCATCCAAACAAGGACTTAGTATATTACTCCATATATATCATTATCATTCATCATATAAAATTTGGTCTCTCCTCACCAGATGCCAGATGAGGCAGCAATCTGCCTGTGCGAAAATTTGATTTCGGGCAAAAATGAAATCCCCGTGCCCAGCAGTGTGGCCAACATGAACCAAAAATTAGATCTCTCTCTTTTGCCCTCCTCGTGGAAAATTGGTTTACCACGCCATCGATTTCAAACAAGGGTATTTGTGGTATTGTGATGGGCACATAAAATCACATGGAGTCATCGTCTCTGTCTCCATTTCCATTCTCCACCCAGACCAGCCGCACTATCTCTCCTCTCGCTCCAAAGCCTAGGCCCCCTCTACCACCCTGGTTTGAACCCTAGCTAGGATCATCGGCATAGTAGCTTGACTCCCTCTCCACTCTCTAGTCGCACCGTCTCTCATACCTTTCCGAACCCTAGCTAGAGCCAGAGCTGGATCCAAATCCGATCCCCTTCATCGATAGTAGGTCTACTGACGGTGGAAGGACCGCCATCAGCGGTGGTACACGCTAGATTTGGACCCCCTATGTCGGCACCTGTCATGACTGAGCCCCAATGTCATCGTTGACGACCGCCACACCAGATCTGCTACCCCTTCGTCGATGTTGGCCGCACCACTTCTACGGCTAGGATGACAAGAGGGCGGTTTCAACGATGTAGTGTAGCCAAGAATAGGAAGAGGTACCCAAATTCCTTTTAGGCCTTGTTTGGATGCATGTGTATCCACTTCAATCCACATGTGTTGGAGTGGATTGGAATGGAACTTAGTTTAATTCCACTCTAATGCACTTCAACACATGTGGATCAAGATGAATACATGCGCATCCAAACAAGGCCTTATGATGCATGTTGTATTCTAGTGGTTGGACCTAGGACATGTTGATATATAGTGACAAGGTTACATGTTCCTTAGTTGATTGTAGTTCACATGTGCTTTATTCAAGTAATAGCTTCCGTATAAGCTGTAGTTCACATGTGCTTTATTCAAGTAATGGCTTCCGTATAAGCTATAGTTTAGGCACCTAATTTGCATGCCCCTACTCTGTTTTGTTGACATTCGGTACAAGGTTAACTCAATAAATGCCTTTGAAATCTACATGTTGACATCTGAAATATTTCCCTGAAGCTGGGGAGCGTGTTCAGGGATATGGTGATACAGATACAGATTTAGAAGAGCCAGTACCCCTTGCAATTGAGGTGCTTGTTCTATCTTGTCATGTTGGGATGGGAGGGGGGTTAGTTTAGGTAGTAGTGCAATTCAATTATTTGCTGTGTGGATTGCAATGCAATTTTTACATGCTTGCCGCTAAAGTTTGTTTCTCTGATTTTAGGCTATGGGTTGAACAAGACATAGAGAAGTCCTTGCCAATAGGGCAAAAGGCAGCACTGATATGGGTCCTAGGAGATGGCAATCTAAGAGAGTGAAGCCAACTAGTCCAGTAGAGTTGCAGCATCTTGTACTTCCAACTAGGTCCAAAATTCAGCATGCACAAAGCGAACAAAGCCCTATGAGGGACTGGTCACGTGAAGATGACCTTAGCCATGCCAAAGAGGAGACTCCACCTCCCCACCAGTAGAATGACCAAACTTGCGAAGGTTGGTACTACCTTAGACATGTCTATAAATCAAGTCACACTATTTGATATCCATTTACTTTTCTAACAATCTGAATGTATGAAAACTGTGTAGTACCATTGTAGAGAAGAGCGAGGAAGTGGAGGCAAGCAACTAAGGGGGTTGGGCTTCACAAAACCACCCAATCAATGGGAACAAGGATGCCCATGTCGATTGTCAAGGGGAACAGAAGGCCACATGATCAATTGCAAGCTGCCAACTTTGCCTCAGAGGCAGGTGTAGTAGTCAGGTCTCAAGTACCAATTTTCCCACACTAGAAACATTACAAGCAACGGATCGAACATCTCAATGGATTTGTAGCCAATCTATCTATAAGTATGTATATCCTCTGTTGGCATTCAACTCTGCCTTGAGCAACTTAGTAATGGATTTAATTTGCATTCACACTTCTGTAGTTAAGGCTAGCCATTGATGACAATGATGAAGCAACAAAAGAAGCATGCACGAGTATATTCTAGTCTATTGTACGACAGACATGGTATAGGTTCAAGAGATCTTACTTCAACGGCGTCCCTGCTGATGAAATCAGAAAGACCTCTCCTGTGTCTTGCATGAATGACACATAGTGGTGTGCACTTGTCCACATGTGGTTAAGTTCCAAGAACAACGTGTGTGTGTGTGAACTCATTTATTTCTTGTCTAGTCTTTATGTGGTCTACTTGTGCTGCAGTCTAACACAATTGTGGTTATAGGCAGTCTCAGAGTAGAACAAGTGAAACCATGCAAAAGTCAAGTGCCACCAAGTTACAGGATTTCGCTCCTATATTGCCCACCTGCAAGCATAGGTAATGATGGTTGTGTTACTCTTTTTATATCAAATACACAATGCCTTTTGTATCAATAGAAAGGCATGTGCAATTTTTACAAAAGGACAAAAATAGGAAGGATGCAGGACATGATCAAGAAGTGCTCGTTGAAGAACATGAGCGACCTCATGAAGATGTTGATGCAGTGGGAATCTTCAACAACTTCCATACCAGTAGCAACATGGGACTGAGCGATGCTATAGGAGAAGTAGTGGTAAGTACCTTCATTTGCTTTCCTTGAAATCTGCTAAAGCCATTGGCATAAAAGAAGGAAAAGTAGGAGGAGCCTAAAGTGGCACCATCATTTTGAAGTTGTAATATTACAATAGTTAATTTGTTACCTATGCATTGTGCTTATGAATCTCTATCAATAGTAGGCTGAGGAACACCTATGCATTACTTGTAATGAAATAATCTCTTGGTTCTACAATTTAAGTCCTCTTTCTAATGTTTACTCCTTGGTTTTCGTAGGAAGCTATGGAAACTATACGAGCAGAACCTGCTGCTGATGTTGTTTCCAAGGTCCTCTCCTAGGACAACTGCAACACCTTTTCTTTGAAGAATGCTGGCATCATGATAAGTTGCTCTAGACTTTAGGAATGGCTTGCTGCTCATTAGGAAAGTTTAGCTGTCCTCGCCAAACAAGTGAATCAACTAAAGAGGAAGGTAGAAAACACTGATAGGGAGTTTGAGGAGTTCAAGAAACAACAATAGGAGAAGTACAAAAGCTCCACAAGCATATCATGCTCTTAAGCGTTGGTAACTCCCAGTCTTGTTAAGGTAGTGAACATGTGGTTTGTTTGTTGTTTTGATGTGAAATTTTGGTGGCTTGATATGTGAACTCTGTCAGTGGTTTGCTGTAGCACCCAGTTTTAGGAACAAAACCAGATACACACCATATGTGAGCGCAGGAAGTCAAATCTCACATATAGCTACAAATAAGGGTAATATCAATAGACAATGCTCAATATATAACGTACTTAGTATAGAGAATATAACCTTAGATAGCAAACAGCGGAAAGACAACTCTGATCTTTGGGTGAAGACTCCAATTCCACAGGGACAACTGACTGGTCGATCACAAGCCTAACTCCTCCAGACTAACAATCTGGTACCCATCCGGGATTTTTTCCAAATATGTGAAAAATAAAGCAAGCGTAAGTACATGTCGTACTCAACAAATATAACATGGGGTTCATGAGGCTCAAAAGGCTGACACTAGTTTAACTGTGATTATCTTTTATTGAGTCATGATTTAGGAATAGGGTGGCAACAAAGTTATCATTCTTATGCCAATAAAGGTAACCTCTAACAAGCTAGAAAAGGTCCTCATACTGAGCTAAAACTAGAGCCATGTAGCCCTCACAGCTGTACTATAAGTCCCGGATGATCACTTACAGATAAGTCCTTAGGGAAAGGAATTTAGAGCACCAAAAATAACCAAATGCTCTAGCCCTCTGGTTACATGTTGCTAAAAAAACATCTTTTAGTGTTTATTGCATATTCCATTAGTCAAGTTACAAGATCATGGCTTTAGTTGAGCACTAGCATCATACTACCCAATGCAATATCCCATAGGTAATAAGGCACAATGTAACAAAGCACTAGAAAATCCTTAGTGGTAATCAAGGTAGACACATGCAGTATGAATTAAATGATTAAAGGTGTATAGGACAACAAGGAAGATACCATGCTATACTTGCCTTAAAACTCTGATCCTTCTTCTAGTCCAAACATTCAAAGATCTACTTCTTGATTTACCACGTATAGCTCACCGACTGGACATGATCATAAAGCACCACACAAGCATCCATGCAATCATACACGAAGCAAATAATAGAACTAAATTTAAATAGTACACCAAACATAATAAACAACAAGTAAAAAGGTTTTAAAGATGTTCTAAATGTCGCTACAAACACACAAACATGAAAAGCGCGCTAATCAAAACTACGGTTGTAAAGAAATGACTACAAGGTTTTATATTATAAAAGTAAAGAGAAGACTATAAGCTTGATTTATGTTAATTAGAAAAAACTAGGCGAGTAGCATTAATTTAGATTAAACAAATCATATTTATACTTAAAAACTGAGTTGAAGCTAATCATATTTTATTTATAAATATTTTGATATCATTTATGCCAATTCAACTTTAACTTGCAAATACAAACTGTCATGTGAGAACATCTAATCAAATTTGATATGTGTGTTTAGAATAAACATATTATAATTTAGAAACATATTTATGTTAGCAACTAGTCATGTTAAAACTTATTTGCAAAAGAGCATTGTATATAAATATGATGCTTTTATTTATAAAAACTAGTTGCATGCATATTAATCAAATTAATATTAAAGAATATATATAAAAGTCATTTGATATGAAAAACGATGACACTGGCATGTAGATCACATCGATATGAATCTAACACAATTGGAACGACTCGAAACAGACTTAAAACGAATATACGACGATAATATTATGAACTGGTGGTAATTTCGTAATTACCTCATCTTCATCATGTGGCCTCCTGTACAGACACCATACGGCCATGGCAAAAGCAGCTGCGCAGGGGTGGGCTCGACTTGTTGCACAAAGGAGAAGATGGCTGGGCTGGGTAGCGTGGCGGCGACTACGATGGCAACAGGGAGAGGAGGAGAAAAATCTGATTTACTACACGAGGGATTTCCCAAACTAGGGGCTTCCCTTATGGTAGTTTTGGTGTGCTTTGCCCAAGGGGTTGGTACACATATATGGGGAGAAAAACTCCCCACATCTACATCAACTAGCAATATAGTACTAATTGATGTTGCACCCTCCACATTTACTAATGGGCCTAAATAATCATTAAAGCCCATTAGTAAATAAATGCATGGGCTTTTACGATTTATTAGGATTATTGCACAAGGGCTTTGAGCATTGGAAAAAATAAGAGATTTATTATTTTCGGAATTAATTAATTTTGTGGATAAAATAATTCCGGAAAAGTCTAGAATTATTATTTAAGCCGCGAAAAATACTCTGGAAGCTCTAAAAATTCGAGGAAAATTCCTAGAGATATTATGGAATATGAGGAGCCCAAATAAAGTATTTGGAGCCCATGATAAGATAATTTGGATTATCTAAAAATTAAATTATGCTCATAGACAAGTAGGAACAAGTTCTAGAAAAAGCTGGAAAAATTCTCGAGAAGTTTGTAGAGATTGATTGACAGATGAGGAACTAAAAGGAGTGATTTGTGTTTCAAAGGAAAGATTTTAGGAAGCTCTGAACGAAAATTTGAGCCAAGAAACAAAGAATTTGATTGTAGAAAAAGATAAAGGCGTGCCGGAGAAGGAAAATCGACCTACTAACGCATTTTAAAGACTTTGCTCACTCTCAACACACAAAGAAGCTACAAGCAAACATCACATCATCCAAAAGCCCATCAAAATTAGAAAACTTTGAAAATTCACATTTTTCCTATAACTAAATTGGCGCTAGCTCAAACTAAACTTGGTAAATTTTATCCAAATATTAAAATAATTCTTTTATTTAGTGTTTTCTATGCACAACCCAAAATCAGAAATTTTGGGGTGTGACATACCATTAACACTTATCATACTGCCTGTGTCTACCTTGATTACCACTAAGGATTTCCTAGTACTTTGTACCTTGTGCCATGATACCTATGGGGTACTGCATTGGGTAGTATGATGCTAGTGCTCAACTACAATCATGATCTCGTAACTTGACTAATGGTATATGCAATAAACACTAAAAGATGCTTTTTAGCAACATGGAACAAGAGGGCTAGAGCATTGGGCTATTTTTATGGTGCTCTAGATTCCTCTCCCTAAGGACTTATCTATAAGTGATCATCTAGGACTTACAGTACAACTGTGAGGGCTACATGGCTCTGGCTTTAGCTTAGTATGAGGACCTTTTTAGCTTGTTAGAGGTTACCTTTATTGGCATAAGAATGGCTTGACGAATCGGGTATAGGATAGCCTCTACTCTTATGTGTATAGCCATGATGGAATTGTGCCATTCGATAGGGAGGTTCCTATATCTATTTGCTGAGTGAATCTAATGGCCCTAACTTATTAGACGAACCTTTGAAAGGCTTCATAGTGAACCCTACCAACCTTCCTTGGTAGTGGGTCAAGATGCCAATCACCTCAGGCGAAAGGGTAAATCATGACCCATAGTGAAAGTGTACAACCTCTGCAGAGTGTAAAACTAGTATATGAGCCGTGCTCACGGTCACGAGCAGCCTTGGAACCCTTACGGAATAGATGATGAACACTGATGATACGGATGATGAAGAAGCTCATGACCGTGAGCACGGCTCATATACTAGCCTCACTAATGATTACTATTTATGCTATTCATTATTCATGTTTACCTGATCATGTGTTTATGGGCTTATGATAACTTTGTTGCCACCCTATTCCTAAATCATGACTCAATAAAAGATAATCACAGTTAAACCAGTGTTAGCCTTTTGAGCCTCATGAACCCCATGTTATAATTGTTGAGTACGACATGTACTTACACTTGCTTTATTTTTCACATATTTGGAAAAAATCCTGGATGGGTACCAGAGTGCTAGAGTTTGGAGGAATTAGGCTTGTGATCAACTAGTCAGTTGTCTCTGTGGATTTGGAGTCTTCGCTTGAAGATCGGAGTTGTCTTTCCACTGTCTATACTCTGAGGTTATATTCTTTATACTAATACGCTATATATTTAAGCATTGTCTATTGATATTACCCTTATTTGTAGCTATATGTGAGATTTGACTTCCTAGGCTCACATATGGTGCGTATCTGGTTTTGTTCTTAAAATCGGGTGCTACATCCTCATCATCAGGATTAGAGCTAGCAATCAAGATAAGATTAGTCCTCCAAGTTAGGATCAAAGCCTATCGTAACACCTGGCTATGAGTTACACCCGTGTTTAATTAACATTGTCCAGGAACAATCCTTTTCAAGTGAATATGATGAAAATCCATATTTCCACCTACGTGAGTTTGAATAGACCTGCGCATGCTTGCACATTGTGGGCATGTTAGATGAAACCTTATGATGGAAGGTTTTTCCACTCTTTGACGGGAAGAGCTAAACATTGGTATAATCAAACCATAGGAAGTAGACAAGGAGATTGAGAAGCCTTATGTTCTAGCTTTTGCTTGAATTTCTTTTCCATCTCTAGGGTAGTTAGCCTTCGTTCAGAGGTTCTATCTTTTACACAAAGAGAAAAAGAATCTCTTGGCACATCGTGGGAATGATTTAATGATCTTATCAATACTGGCCCTGACCTTGCCAATCAAGACCGTATTATTCTTCAACACTTTTATATGGGTCTTAATAGGGAAACCTCATAGTTTCTTGACATAGCTTTAGGAGGTTCGTTCTTGCATGTCTCTACCAATTTGGGGAGAAGCATTCTTGATAAAGTTTTAGAGAACACCCCATCACCTGAAGAAGTGGAAGAGAAGCTACTAGAGGTGGAATCCTAGATAGCTGAACCAGAATCTTTACCAAACCCATCACAAACTTCAGCTGTCTGAAATCCTGAACCACCAAAAAAGGAGGAAACTCCAATTTCGGATTTTATGCTTGAACTCAAGGATGAACTTTTTGCTAAATATGGAAATACCTCAAATTATCATACTATGAGGAAGCCCCAGAAGCCTAGAAAGTCATCAACCCATGAATAAATCTTTGACCCTTCTGAGGAAGCTTTCCTTAAGAAGACTATGAAAGAGCTAGTGTCTATTATAAGCAATGAATGGTTAGATGAATCAGAGCTTTCCTCTGATGTGATTCATCTCGACTCACCTTCTATTTCCATTCATTGCCAAATTAACAAAGCTCCTTTCGATGCTCTTTATAATCCAGTTGTGGGTGTTAATATTATGTATGCATCTTTTGCTCATGATTTATTAAAGGACATGCCATTAACCCCAACAACAAAATTGTTTAAAAGTGTTTCAAGACACATTCTCCCAAGTTTGGGAATACTTTATGTCCTCCCTATCTAGGTAAAAGGAACCATGGTTCATTTAAGCTTTTATATCTTTGATATCATGGAGTTCGACCTATATATAGGACAACCAATTGAAAGACTTATTCATGAAGGACAAATAAGGAAATTAAAAATAAGCCTCGGGAAAAACTTTAAGCTTTATGTACCCATCACTCATTCTTTGAATAGTAAGACTAAGTCAAGTCCCAAGCAAGACCCAATGGAAGAGGCTAAGGTAGCATCTCTTGATGATTTTATTGAACCCAATCTTGAAGATGATGCCCAGTTCTTCATCAAAGAAGAGGACGACAATTTTGTCGAGACTGAACCCTTTGATCAATTGAAGGAGCCACCTAAGCCCTGCATTGAACTTAAACCCTTACCATTAGGTCTTAGATATGCTTTTCTCAATAATGATCAAGACTCTTCTGTGATCACAAGTGATAAACTTTCTCAGGAAGAAACCTTCCTCTTGCTAACTGACTTAGAAAAGCATCGCTCTGCTTTTGGCTACTCATTCCAAGACCTTAAGGGCATTAGCCCTGCTCTTTGCACACATCGCATCCCTACAGACCCCGATTCTATACCTTCTAGGGAGCCTCATCATAGGCTTAACAATGCAATGAGAGAGGTTGTTAAGAAAGAAGTTTTGAAACTCTTGCGTGATGAGATCATCTATCCCATCCCAAATAGTGAGTGGGTCAGCCCTGTGCAAGTTGTGTCTAAAAAGGGAGGCATGATTGTTGTTAAAAATGAAAAGAATGAATTAATTCCATAGAGAACCATCACAGGATGGTGGATGTGTATAGACTACAGAAAACTTAATAAGGCAACAAAGAAGGATCATTTTCTATTGCCCTTCATTGATGAAATGTTGGAGCGACTGGCAAATCATTCTTTCTTCTCTTTCCTTGATGGGTATTCAGGTTATCACCAGATACCGATCCATCCTGATGACCAAAGCAAAACCACTTTTACATGTCCATATGGAACTTATGCTTATCGTATAATGTCTTTTGGACTATGTAATGCTCCAGCTTCTTTGCAAAGATGCTTGATGTCTATATTTTCTGATATGATTGAAAAAATCATGGAAGCTTTTATGGACGACTTTACTGTTTATGGAAAAACTTTCCATGATTGTCTTAAAAATTTAAACAAGGTTTTGCAAAGATGTGAAGAAAAGCACTTAGTCCTTAATTGGAAAAATGTCATTTCATGGTTAGAGAAGGCATAGTGCTTGGACACTTGGTGTTCGAATGAGGGATTGAGGTAGATAGAGCTAAAATTGAAGTAATTAAATAGTTACCTCCTCCTCTAAACATCAGAGGGATCCGTAGTTTTCTTGGTCATGCGGGGTTTTACCGCTGCTTTATAAAAGACTTTTCACATATTGCTAGACCACTTACAAATCTTTTGGCCAAGGATGTTCCCTTTGAATTTGATGATGCATGCTTGAAATCATTTGAAATTCTTAAGAAAGCACTCATCTTTGCACCAATCATTCAACCCCCTGATTGATTTTTACCTTTTGAAATTATGTGTGATGCAAGTGATTATGCTGTGGGGGCAATTTTGGGACAAACACAAGACAAGAAGCATCATGCAATTGCCTATGCTAGTAAAACTCTGACAGGACCTCAACTTAATTATGCAACAACTGAACAAGAACTCCTAGCTGTTGTTTTTGCTATTGACTAATTTAGATCTTACTTAGTAGGAGCTAAGACGATTGTTTACACTGATCATGCTGCATTAAAATACCTACTCACTTAGAAAGATGCTAAACCTCACCTTATAAGATGGATTTTATTACTCCAAGAATTTGTCTTAGAAGTAATAGATAAAAAGGGAGTAGAAAATTATGTTGCCGATCATTCGTCTAGAATGCAATTTGAAAATCTATAGGAATTACCCATCAATGATTCTTTGCGGGATGACATGCTCTTCAAGATCACAAAATTCGACCCCTGGTACGCAAATATTGTCAATTTTATGGTTGCAGGTTATGTACCACCAGAGGAGAACAAAAGGAAGCTCATCTATGAAAGTCGTCTCCACATATGGGATGAGCCATACGTCTTCAGAGTCTCCTCTGACAGCCTACTCAGAAGGTGTGTACCAGCAGAAGAAGGCATCAATATCATAGAATGATGCCACTCATCACCATATGGATGACATTATGGTGCATTCTCCACTCATGCAAAGATCTGGCAAAGTGGATGTTCTGGCCAACCATGTATGAAGACATGAAGGACTTTATCCGAAGGTGTGGCTCATGTTAGAGGCACGAGAACATCAATTCAAGAGATGCCATGCTACTCACCACCAACCTCCAGATCGAGCTCTTCGATGTCTAGGGTATCAACTTCATGGGACCATTTCCAAAGTCAAAGAATTGTGAGTACATCTTGGTGGTAGTTAACTATGTTTCCAAGTGGATTGAAGCCATGCCATGTAGAGCTACTGATGCTAAGAGCTCCAAGAGGATGTTTGAAGAAACAATATTTCGATGCTTTGGTGTTCCAAGAATGGTGATCAGTGATGGAGGCACTCACTTCATTGATAAGAACTTTCGTAAGTACATGTCAAGACATGGGATCCATCACAACATCGCAACTCCATATCACCCTTAGATAAGTGGCCAAGTAGAAATATCGAACGAACAAATCAAGAACATTCTATAGAAGATGGTCAACAAAATGGGGACTACATGGAAGGATAGATTACTCGATGCGTTGTGGGCCTACCGCATGGCCTATAAAACACCCCTTGGAATGCCACCATATCAACTTGTCTATGGGAAGACATGTCATCTACCCATTGAGCTAGAATTTAAGGCTCACACTACTACACTCACACCTTTCACAGCCGCGTCGTAACCCACATCGCAGTCTAATTTTAGCCTCAGCAGTAAGCTATCAATAGTGATGGTCATTGCCTTCACCGTCGCCATCTGGGACCGACTGCGGTGTACACTAACACCACCGATTAGCTTATGATCCGTCCGTGATTAGGTCCTTACTTCAGTCGCATTGGAGCACGACTCGGCTATGGATGTACACTAACATCGCCGCATTGGCAAATGATCTAACTATGTCGAGGCTATCAAAACTGTCGTGTGGGCACATGAACCGCCTGTGTAGTGGTAACCAGCACTATCGCCTTATACTTCGACCCGACTATCAGCAGTGTAGGTTCACTATTGATTCGATGGCCGAGACACCTGTGTAGAGTTCAACACCACCGTCGCTTCAGCGTATGATCTGCCAGTATAAAGGTCATCGTCACCGTTACCTTGCACCATAATCTACCTTTGATAATCGTTTAGTCGATGTTGGGTTACTAAAGGATTCGGCGGTGTTATACTTTTGATCCCTGTTGTAGCATACCTATAGCGACGGTGACAGAATTTCATCCCGTTTCACAATAGTTACTAATTTAGCTAGGCCCTTAATAGCTTGATGAACACAAAGCATACAGATATACAATCATTACATCCATAAATCATGTTCATAAACAAGAGCACTTTTTACAATAACAATGGACGCTACCATAACATCTTTCTCAACTGATGTCCTAACACAAGCGGTACATAAAGCATACTAAAGGTACTGATCTATACAGACTTACATAACGAAATGACATAGCTGTGCTCCTTATATGTGGCACTCCTGCTTGCAAAGCAAAATGAATATAATTAGTGTATCCTTTAGATTGGTAGCCAATGCACCATGGAACCCCTCTTATTCATCTCTGATCCACAACCTGAACAAAGCAATAGAATTAATAATATTGAACATACCATTCCTTTAGTTAACAAGCCAAAATTGGCCTATACATACATAGAATGAAAACTACTTCCTACCTGAACAAAGACTATTGTGATGATGAAATGTAGGAAATGCACCATTACTGCTCTGCTAAAGACTCCATGAACAAGGGAACATAAGGAAGGTAGTAAGGCCTATTCATACGGAAACACCCTCTTGATCTACAAAAAAGGATGACACGGGCATCGATGACATGAACCTTTCTGTAGTCCATGTCATATGCAATCAATGTTCTATCCTTCCCAACAAGGAAACTGAAATTCCATTCTGGGTGAACTGTAATGACTCTGTACTCCTCATCATAAAACTTAGAACCAACTTTAATATTCATGTGTTCAAACAGTTCCTCCTGTCCACAAACGAAATCTTCCATCATCTTCGTTGGAGCCCTGGCCATTTCTTCAATCCGTGGCATAGTCTATTCCTCCTCCTGTAGATATTCTTCATTTGTTGTAATATTGGCCTCCGCCTTCAGCTCCCAAATCTTGTTATGTAAATCCAAAATCAAAGTCCTCAGAAATTTTCCATATTGGGGATCGTGCCACTTAAAGAACCTGCAATTTAAGTCAGGCTACGAAAAAACCAAATTACCATAAGTACAGCGGGATTTCAGCATTTGCATTATGAAAACAAAATGAACAAGAAAGAAATCGAGTTATATTATTTGCCCTACAACATCTGTGGTACCGACGTCCTGTGTTTCCATCACTCCACGAAATCCACCGAGGCGTCTTTAATCCGCAGCGACACAAGAGTGGCGGCTGGTATGCGTAGGGGTGGTTCTCGACATGGCATGGGATGGGCGGCCCCTCCTATTGTAGCCTCCTCCACTGGAAGCTGGTGTTCTTCTTGTGATGGCACCCTAGGATGGTGCTGACTACTTGGAGGAGTTGGAGCTAGATGCAGCCATGGAGCCATCAGGGTTCAAAGTGTTGCACACTCTGAGTGAAGAGGTTGGCATAGGCCTTTGGTCTACGCTTTTGCCTCCCACCAAGGCGCCAAAACGTCCTTCAAAACCCTCAGACTCCCACCAAGATGAAATGCTATGTCACCACTAGTTTAGGGTACTATTCGCATATAGAAGAAGGTTTGTTTTGGATCCTCTATGCTTACACAGAGGTGTACACGTGGACCACAATCAAGACCAACTGATTCAATTAATAGTTCCACCAAAGTAATAGTTCAACGATTATGCAGTACTCATACATACTAATCCTAAGGTTTCATTAGTACATATAAACTTCATTAACATAAAAGTTTTACAAATTCTAAGACTTAATGTCAGATGGGTAGGCAGTTGTTAAGGTACTCAATTGGTTGATGCAATCCTGAAAGCCAGAGGTATTGAACCATAGCAAAGATGACAACATCTCTGTCCACGAACACATTGTATCTATAAAGTATGTCTACTTCCTATCCAGTCCTACAAAGCACAAAAATCTCTCCACAAACAGGGTCTTGAATGATTCTTGTCACATTTTGTGGTTTGAGGAGGTGACGGACAGTGGCTTCAACAATCAATAGTCGGTCTAGGTGAATGCTCTATCCCCAAGTAGCAAACAACATCTTCTGGGGTCCAGGTGCCACCCCTAGCCACCAAAAGGCAAGGTTGCTCGCATTGTAATGCCTTCTTCTAAAGTAAGACATCCGTTGCAATGAAGAAATTCCTAATATGAACAAAACTGATACCGAACCCAAAACCAATTGGAACCAAATGCAAATAGTAGGGGGGTGACCGTATCCATCTAACCTTCACAGGGCATTGTCCACGATGACAATGCAAGGTGCTCAAGGCGGGGCAAGCAAAGGTAGGTGGGGAGAATGAAGATGAAGCAACTAGTGGGGAGAATGAAGATGAAGCAACTGGTGAGGAGAATGAAGATGAAGCAATGGGTGGGGAGAATAAATGGCTTCGTATTGGGGTTTTTAGTGGTTCCAATAGTCGCCAATGCGACGATAGGGCCGAGGGGAGTTGGGGAACAGATCGAGCAGTTCTAGGTTTCTTTTCCAAACAGACGGTCTGGATTGATCGGCATCGAGAGTGGACGGCATGGGATAAGGTAAACAGTATCCGTATTAAGCCGACCATTGCCTCGCTAATCGAATGCTATAATACGACGATTGTTAGCAATTGAACTGCTATTAGATTCTCCTAGAACCGAAACCGTACATGACAATTTTTACTTTTCATTCATATATATACAGAAAAATAAAAAACATTCATCATGTAGCAATATCTCCTAGAATATAGCAAGAATCAAAGATAGATAGCAAGAACAACAGTAGGAAACATAATATTTCAAAGAACTTTTTTTCATTGATTCATTGTATATACAGATAAATACAATTTGGACGAGTATACGATTGTACTCCTCCAGAAACATAATAACTAACCTAAACTATTAAAACTACTTATATTAACTATAAACTACTTAATCTAAATATGATCCTCTTAGAGAGGATCATGATCACCTCACTCGCTTGGGAGGAGGCAAGTCAAAGTCAAAGTCGAACCGTCAGAGTCAGAATCATCATCGGCATCAGCGTCATCCTCCTCGTCCTTGTCCTCCTTCTCTAGGTCCTTCTCAGAGCTCCACAAAGGACTATAATCAGAAGGCATCTAGTTGTCGGAGGAGACACCCTCCTCTGAGGACTTGTGGGCTAGCAAGTCATCCTCGTTGGATGATGGGCTGCTTGGAAACCTGATGGGGCTATCTGACATTTTCTTTGTAGATTGGAAGACAAGGGGATGATGGATGAAGAAGAGGGGTGGTTTCAAAGGGCACTGGGCTTAAAGAATATGTAGAGCAGTGGGTATGGCACTTTGGCTTCAGGTGGAGAAAGTAATGGTGATTTGATGGCCTTGGAAGTTGAGGGCATTCAACACACACTGAACTTTTACCACCGGTTGACCAAACGCTAGTTTGGGACCACCGGCCAAAACACGTATCCCAATTGGCCCAACTTTTCATGCGATGGCAGAAATGCAACCCCAATACCACTGCCGCATCTACTGTTAACCCGTCGGTGGTAGTAGTTTCAACTGCCGGTTTCCATCCTTAGGAGGCCTCCCTATCGGTCCATCTGATGGTGGAAGTATCACACCGACGCTTTTATCGCTACAACAGTGAAAGTGGCGATAGTGATAAGTCAATCTATAGTAGTGTCACTGGCCATCAAATGATGGACAGATGGACTTGGAAGCTGTAGGAACAAAAAGAAAGATGCAACTCTCTTAGCTTGATGAATGGCGTGAAAAAGAATATCACAATGCCAAGATATACAAGGAGAGAACAAAGAGATGGCACGACAAAAGGATGAAGAAGAAGGAGTTCACCCCAACAGATAAGGTATTACTTTTTAATTCTAGGGTGAAGTTATTTAGGCATGGAAAACTTCAGAGTAAATGGGAAGGACCACTCAAAGTCATAAGCACTTCGTCGCATGGAGCGGTAACACTTCAAAATGATGAAGGTACGTTATTCAAGGTAAATGGTCATTGTCTCAAGATCTTTCTAGAACCTGAAAAATCTACTGAGGATTTAGATGAAATAGATTTCATTATTTTGCCATAGATATTCATCTCTGCCCTCCTCTTTACGATTCATAACGCAAAAATAGATTTTTCTAGATTAGATAAGCGTTAGGAGCAATAACAAAAAAGTGGACCGTGAGGCACCACAGGGAGAGGCCGGCCGACCTACTATCCACCTATTAGTTTTCTAGATTAGATAAGCGTTAGGAGGCATAACGAAAAAGTGGACTGCGAGACACCACAGGGAGAGGTCGGCCGGCCTACTATCCACATGTTAGACTTCTCATCCCCGTTCAATTCTCTCACGAATCTTCGATCATTATCTAGTAGAATTCTCTAGATTCCTAAGTCATTCGATCATCCATCGTTATGAGAGCCATCATGGATAGATCTTGATCCCTGCTGCCCTATCTCCCCCTATATAAAGAAGCCCCTGCTAGCTTCCCAAAACCATCCTAATAAGCCTCTCATCTCCAACAGCATAGAAACTCTCCTCCTCCCAAGTTCCAATGGCCAAAAGAGACATCGTCCCCTTTGGAGTTGACCTCAACAAGAAGCCCGAAGAAGCTTTAGCGTTAAGCGTCGTCTCACCAAGAGATATAGCTCTAGTCACCCTAATCAGTCCTACTTTGCCCAAGCTATTCATCGTCTGGTGCTCGCTCCACTGCTGCCTCGTCTACTTCTTGAAGACAAGCCAGACCAACGGGAGCCTCTGTTCGGTCAACTCGATGCACCGAAGCCGATCAAGGTGCCCAAGCCGATCAACCTCCTTCCACCCAAGCCAAACGAGATGCTAACGGGGTGTGGACCAACAAATTTGAGATGTCACCAATGCCAAGTACAAGTTAGTCATGCAACGCAATACCATTGACAATGTCCAGGCTTCCCTAGAACAGATCAAGGTTGTGCCACCCAGGCCTCAAGACAAGAAGAAGAGGGCACCACCAACTCCCTAGGAGAATGATAAGAAGTGCCAACAGTGACCGTTGGAATTCTACATGACAAGATGCAAGACCTCACCCAGGACACATCCATGCATTGCAACATAGAATTGACCAAGAGCACATCTATCACAAGGATTTAGAATATGAGATGACTATCCTATGCCGTTATGTTGTCAATAAGGATAAATATATGAAGTGAGAGTTAGATGATGATCGATAAGGCATGCTTAGGTTGATTGTTTAGGTCACTTGGTTTGGTTGGTTTAGTTAAAGATTGTGTTAGCTAGTTAAAGTTTGCTTAGGTTGAAATTGTAATAAAGTGCCTTATATGATATCAGTGGAATTTTGTTGCTATTATCTGCTCTCTACTTTTGGATATGTGTTTGTCTCCATGTGTTGTGCATAAAGGTAAATAGAAAACAAGTGTGGGGGAAGGACACCATGAAAACAAAATGAGATCCAATTGCGAAAATCATGAATTTCAGAAAGCATCGATGCAAGGACCACGTATGCCAAAGTTGGACCCAAACGGGCCCGAGAGTAGGCCGTTCGGCCTCCCTTATGGTCTGGCTGGCCCATCACAGTGCCCTCTCACCTTGCGCTTCGTTCACGGTCAGGTTTGCGTCCTGTATGATCTATTTTCACCTATCTCGCTTTTTGTTTCGAACCAAACTAAAAATCCTTTGATAAAACAACTTTAAAACATAAGAAAAGATTATTTCAGTCATGACTTAAAGGATAGATTCACATATAAATTTTCCTAGAAGTCTTGCTACTATTGGGAACTTATTATGAGGGACCCCATGTTAGAGCAACTCTAGCAGGACCACCCAAATTAGGGCCCCCATTTTCTGATTTGGGTGCTCCCCCCATTTTTGTTGGCCCTCTATTTTTGCATTTGCTCTAGCAGAAGCCCCTAAACCAAAGCCCCCAAATTCTCTTAATAGACATTGACCATTGGGACCCACCTGTCATCTCCAATCCTCCACCATCTGAGCTATCACAAGCCGCACAGAGGAGGGGAGAGGTGCTGGTGGTCTAGTCGGCTGAGCGTGGAGGAGCCGGTGGTGAGACGGGCCAAGGGAGGGGAATGAGCTGGCAGTGGGGTGGGCCTACTATGCCATCGCGTCCCCTACGAGCCGACCAATGGGAAGGAGCCTGAGTAGACGATGTGCGAGCACATGGCCGTGACTGAGGAGTAGATGATGTGCAAGCAGCGGCCTAGGGAGGAGCATCATCGGCGTGTAGGAGGGAGTCCAAGCAAAGGCCATGACTATCAGAGGGGAGGGAGGAGCTGTCGCGTTTGCTCGGGCTCTTGAAAGGTCCTAATGGCTAGAGGGGGGTGGATAGCCTATAAAAGTTTCTACAACACTTAAGCCAAGTGGTTAGACAATTATGAAGCGAAGCGAGTGTTGCACTAGCCTACTCAAAAAGCAAGCCTCCTATCCATAATTGTAGTTGCTATGATATCTAATTCACACAAATAGGCTTTGTCACTACCACTAAGTTAGTGAGCTCTCAAAACTAACTCAAGAGCCTCACTAACCACTAGACAAGATACAAGCTAGCTCTCAAAACTAATTACACTAAAGAGCTTAGCTACACTAGGAAAGTAAATGTACAAGAGAGGTAGTGAGTTATACTGCCGTGGCAAGAGATATACAATCAATCACAAGAAATCTTGGAGACAATGATGACACAATCAAGCTAGGCTCCATTGTGGCGATTCACTCACTTGGAGGTGCGACACAACCAACATAAGATGAGGATCCATAAGCCACGCACAACCCACTAGAGTTGCCTTTGGTGCTCCACCGGGTAAGGCACAAGAACCCCTCACAATCACGATGATCGGAGCCAGAGACAATCACCTTCCTCTGCTCGATGATCCACCAATCATCGGGCCATCTAGGTGTCGGCAAACACCAAGAGTAACAAGATCTCCACCAGCCCAAATCGCCCAACTAGTGCCTCAAGATGCTAGAACACTAAGCAATGCACTAGAGGCTCTCCAATCTTAATCAAGTGTACAAGTGAGTGGAGTGGTTTGCTCAGCTCCCAAAGGGTGTATGCAGGTGTTAGAAGTGCTAAGAGAGTGGCCAAGGCCGACCTCCACCTCTATTTATAAGCCCACAAGAAAATAGAGCCATTACCCTTTGGAGCTGCTTTCTGCATGGTCACCGGACAAGGGGTGGCGGTGACCCTCCAACGGTCATCTATGTTGGGGCACTGGACAGGCGACGGTGGCACCGAATAGGGCATGGCGGTGCCACCCCAGCCAACACCCCAAAAACTGTAGTCTTTGGATAAAAGGGGTGGTGCACTGCCATGGGGTGGCGGTGACCGTGGTGGTGCCCGACTCTAGAACCCTCGCTCTCTGTTGAAATAGGGCGATGCCACCGGATAGGGTGGTGATGCCCTCGGTGGTGCACCGTCGCACCTAGGGTGGTGCACACCACCATGTGCGGTGGCAGCTCCCACTTTCTCGCTCTCAGCCGAGTCTAGGTGGGCACCGACCTAGGGGTGGCGGTGCCCCCCTTGGGCAACACCCAACTGCCTCCTCTCGTCCTCTAGCAGGTCACTGCCACAAGGTTGGCGGTGCACCGGACTAGGGGTGGTGGTGCCCCCAGGGTAGCACCTGGAGCCCGGCTATGCCTCCTTTTCTTTGCCTTTTTCACTACCTTTGCAAATGTGCCAACACCACAAGTGTTTCGCCATCACATGCAAGTGTGTTAGCATTTTCACAATCATTTTTCAAAGGTTAATCACTTTCTCACCGATTATGCACTAGGCCTAAAATGCAATGCAAGTTTTCCAACAGCTAGTGGCACTAGATGATCGAGTTGTCAGATAAGAACTCCCCTCTTAATAGTATGACCATATATCCTAAATGTGATCACACTCTCTATAATGTCTCGATCACTGAAAACAAATAGGCCCTATAGGCCACTGTCGATGAAATATGGTCGGTAGTCTACCTAGGGGTATGCCCAAGGTAGTAGATTATCGGCAGACAGGTGCGCAAGCTACGAACGAGATGGTGATGCAAGACAGACATGAGGTTTATCCAGGTTCGGCCGCCATGAAGGCATAATACCTATGTCCTACGTCGACAAAATATGGTCGGCAGTCTACCTAGGGGTATGCCCAAGGTAGTAGATTATCGGCAGACAGGTGCGCAAGCTACGAACGAGATGGTGACGCAAGACAGACATGAGGTTTTATCTAGGTTCGGCCGCCGTGAAGGCGTAATACCTATGTCCTGCGTCTGATTGTATTGCTGTATATAAATGAGATCTGATAGATCCCCTCTGCTAGGGAACCCCTACCTCTCCTTATATACTCTGGAGGAGGTAGGGTTACAAGTAAAGTAGCCTATTTGGTACTATGCAATGTCTTGCGGTGCACGTTGAGCAGCAACGTGCACGCCTTAACCTTGTGGGTCGGGCCACCCCTGGGGCGCAACCCATGTCTTGGGGGCCATACCCCCACAGCTAGTCCCCGAGCCTGATAGTAGGTGACGTAGTCACATGGTGCCAGGGTCAGAAAGTAGAAGACCAGCTGAGCAGGCAGCCAGTCCCCGGGCGTAGCCTCGAGATGAGAACAAGCACATTCACCACAAGGTGAAGTGTGCCCACTTAGTCCCTGAGCCTGCTGGAAGATGAAGAATGAATCTTGTAGCAGGGTCAAAGAAAAAGAAGTCTGAAAGCTTTGCCGACGTTGTCCGACATGCATGTATCAAGACCCCAAACATGCTGCCCAAGATCAACACCCTAATCCGAACAACATGGAGCAGCTTGATAGCACACCGATGAGACGTAGCAAGATCTGACCACCAAGGGAGCACCGAGGAGTCCTCGGCGTCGCTGGTGACATCCGAGCACCGAGGAGCGAGGAGTCCCTAGCGTTGCTGGCGATGATCGAGCACCGAGGAGCGAGGAGTCCCTAGCGTCACTGGCGATGTTCGAGCACCAAGGAGCAAGGAGTCCCCGGCGTCGCTGGCGATGACCGAGCACCGAGGAGCGAGGAGTCCCCAGTGTCGCTAGCGATGTCCAAGCACCGAGGAGCGAGGAGTCCCCAGCGTCGCTGGCGATGACCGAGCATCGAGGAGTCCCCGGTGTAGGCGGCGATGTTCAAGCACCGAGGAGTCCCCGGCGTCGCTGGCGATGACTGAGCACCGAGGAACGAGGAGTCCCCGGCGTCGCTGGCGATGTCCGAGCACCGAGGAGCGAGGAGTCCCCAGCATCGCAGGTGATGTCCGAGCACCAAGGAGCGAGGAGTCCCCGGCATCGCTGGCGATGTCCGAGCACCAAGGAGCGAGGAGTCCCCGGCGTCGCTGGCGATGACCGAGCACCGAGGAGCGAGGAGTCCCCAGCGTCGCCGGTGATATCTGAGCATCGAGGAGCGAGGAGTCCCCGGTGTTGCTGGTGATGACCGAGCACCGAGGAGCGAGGAGTCCCCAGTGTCGCTGGCGATGACCGAGCACCGAGGAGTCCCTGGCGCAGGCGGCGATGTCCGAGCACCGAGGAGTCCCCGGCGAAGCTGGCGATGTCCGAGCACTGAGGAGCGAGGAGTCCCCGGCGTTGCTGGCGATGACCAGGCATCGAGGAGTGAGGAGGCCCTGGCGTCGCTGGCGATGTTCGAGCACCGAGGAGCGTGGAGTCCCTGGCGTCGCTGGCGATGTCCGAGCACCGAGGAGCGTGGAGTCCTCGACGTCGCTGGCCATGTCCAAGCACCGAGGACCGTGGAGTCCCCGGCGTCGCTGGCGATGTCCGAGCACCGAGGAGCGTGGAGTCCCTAGCGTCGCTGGCGATGTCCGAGCACCGAGGAGCGTGGAGTCCCTGGCGTCGCTGGCGATGACTGAGCACCGAGGAGTGAGGAGTCCCCAGCGTCGCCGGTGATATCTGAGCACTGAGGAGCGAGGAGTCCTCGGTGTTGTTGGTGATGACCAAGCACCGAGGAGCGAGGAGTCCCCAACGTTGCTGGCGATGACCGAGCACCGAGGAGTCCCCGGCGCAGGCGGCGATGTCCGAGCACCGAGGAGTCCCCGGTGAAGCTGGCGATGTCCAAGCACCGAGGAGAGAGGAGTCCCCGGCATCGTTGGCGATGACCGAGCACCGGGGAGCAAGGAGTCCCCAGCGTCGCTGGCGATGTCCAAGCACCGAGGAGCGAGGAGTCCCCGACGTCGCTGGCGATGTCCGAGCACCGAGGAGCGTGGAGTCCCCGGCGTCACTAGCAATGACCGAGCACCGAGGAGCGAGGAGTCCCTGACATCGCTGGCGATGACCGAGCACCGAGGAGCGAGGAGTCCCCGACGTCGCTGGCGATGACCGAGCACCGAGGAGTCCCCGACGTAGGTGGCGATGTCCGAGCATCAAGGAGTCCCCGGCATCGCTAGCGATAACCGAGCACCGAGGAGCGAGGAGTCCCCGGCGTCGCTGGCAATGTCTGAGCACCGAGGAGCGAGGAGTCCCCGACATCGCTAGCGATGTCCAAGCATCGAGGAGAGTGGAGTCCCTGGCGTCGCTGGCGATGACCGAGCACTGTTGTTCAAAATTTTATCATGATTTTTGGTCATTTAAGATTAGAGATATAAGTCGAAGAGTGTAGACTGCTCCAAAAGGTAGGATAGGGAAAATAGAAGAAAACCAAAACCTAACTATTTATTTCATTAATCCTTATACCTTAGGCCTATAAGCTAAATGAAATTGTGGAAACACCCAACAAGATCATTGTAGTCATTACAAAGATCCAAAGCAAGCATAAACATAATGATAATTCAGCAAAGCAATAAAGGTGCATAACTCAATCATTGACTCAACTTGCGATACTATCGTTTTTATTACATAAAGGGCACAAACTCATATTCCTTATCTAAGGATCTTGGGTAGTCTAGCATGACTTCTTCATTCAGTCACTCTCACCGAATACTTCTTTGGGGTTGGGTATCACTGATACTTTTTGGTGGCAGTCCGGTAGTGTTCTGACTCTGGCTACTTCCATGGTATAATTGTTGATTCTTCTGTGGGCAAGATTTAACATAATGTCCTTCCTGCTGGCAATGATAACACTTTCTCTTAGCTGGATCCTTTGTGATGTCATACTCCACTAGAATTGTTGCTTAGTGTGTTGTCAGCTTGCTGACTCTGAAGGTTCATCTTTGTTAGACTTGACCGCTTTTTAGCTCGCTTGATCTTTCAGGGTTGAAACTCCTTATAATTGACCAGTCCACCCATCTATGCATACCTCCAGTGGAAAGAGTGGAGTAATCTTAGCTTGAGAAACTTCTGACTCTTTAGAGTTTGAGTTTATCTGACCAATGATTAGAGCTAGATGTGGCAACAGTAGTAGAACTCGAATGTTGATTGCTTCCCAATTCTGGCTCTAGTTGAGACCTCCTTTCTCTTCTTATCCACATTAGCTTCACAACTCAGGATTCACATTAACTTCTCTCTTATTAGACTTGTCTTGAAGATAGGGAAAACCATAATGTTTATAGCAATGACATGGATCCTAACTTTCAAGAGTCCTGCTATAAACACCTTTATTGGACTTCATCTTCTTCCAAGCTTCTGCCACTTGTCTCTTCACCGGTCCCTTTGGTATGTTGGTTTGACCTTTGTGACAAGCACTGCTGAAAACTCCTATGTTGAGTCATTCCTTCAAGTACTTGTTGCATAGCTACAAGCTTCTCCTTATCGAATGCGCTTATGGACAACGTAGCTTGGTCCTCCTGACCTTTGATGCTGGTGGTCTCCTCATTACGACCCATCTATATAGATGAAGAGAGAAGATTTAGAATAGAGAAAGGTTTTCATCACAGAACAGAGGCTGAGGTGAGCATAACTTTTAGAAAATAACAAGGTTGGGGGAAAAACAAGAAGTAAGCAAAGATAAAAGCATGCTAAAACATCCAGTTCTATCTAGGATTGCGTCCTACAGTTAGTATTGCTCTGAAATCACTTTGTAGCACCTGGTTTTAAGAACAAAATCAGATACATGCCATATGTGAACCCAGGAAGTCAAATCTCACATATAGCTACAAATAAAGGTAATATTAATAGACAATGCTTAAATAGATAGGGTATTAGTATAAGGAATATAACCTTAGAGTATAGATAGTGGAAATACAACTTCGATCTTCAGGTGAAGACTCCAATTCTATAGGGACAACTGACTGGTTGATCACAAGCCTAACTCCTCTAGACTAACAATCTGGTACCCATCCGGGATTTTTCCAAAGATTTAAAAAGTAAAGCAAGCGTAAGTACATGTCATACTCAACAAATATAACATGGGGTTCATGAGGCTCAAAAAGCTGCCACTGGTTTAACTGCGATTAGCTTTTAATGAGTCATCTTTTAGCATAGGAGTAGCAACAAGTTTATCACACGCCTATATAAACACATGATTAGGTAAACATGAATAATGAATAGCATAAACAGTAATCATTAATGAGCATCTTTATCATTAGTATCAATTGTGTTCATCTTCTATTCCGTAAGGGTTCCAAGGCCGCTCATGACCATGAGCACGGCTGATATACCAGTTTTATACTCTGCAGGGGTTGTACACTTTCACTATGAGTCGTGATTTACCCTTTCACCCGAGGTCATGAGCCTCTTGACCCACTACCAAGGAAGGTCGGCAGGGTTCACTATGAAGCCTTTCAAAGGTTCGTCTAACAAGTTAGGGCCATTAGATTAACTCGGCAAACAGATATAGAGCCCCCCCTTCCCAATGGCACAATGATGCGTAGCCTATACTTATGGGGATAGAGGCCGCACTATACCCGATTCGTCAAGCCATTCTTACACCAATAAAGGTAACCTCTAACAAGCTAGAAAAAGGTCCTCATACTGAGCTAAAGACATAGCCATATAGCCCTCACAGTTGTAATGTAAGTTTCGGATGATTCCTTATAGATAAGTCCTTAGGGAGAGGAATCTATAGCACCATAAAATAGCCCAATGCTCTAGCCCCTTGTTCCATGTTGTTAAAAATCATCTTTTAGTGTTTATTGCATATACCATTAGTCAAGTTACAAGATCATGGTCTTTAATTGAGCGCTAGCATCATACTACCCAATGCAATACCCCATAGGTAACAAGCACAAGGTACAAAGTACTAGGAAATCCTTAGTGGTAGTCAAGGTAGACACATGCAGTATGAATTAAATGATTAAAGGTGTATAGGACAACAAGGAAGATCCCATGCTATACTTGCCTTAAACTTACACCCTTCTTCAAGTCCAAAACTTCAAAGATCTGCTTCTTGATTCACCACGTATAACTCACCGACTGGACAAGATCATAAAGCACCACACAAACATCCATGCAATCATACACGAAACAAACAATAGATCTAAATTAGAATAGTACACCAAACATAAAATCAAGATGAAAAGTTTGTAAAGTGAATCTACGTCTTGCTACGAACACACAGACACGAAAAACCCGCTAATCGAAGCTAAAATGAAGAAGTTATGAATTAAACAAGTTTTCCTTTAGTAAAATAATAGATTAAATCTAACCTCGAATTTTAAAAGTTGAAAACCTACATAACAGTAGTATAAACATGTAGATTACTTAATTATGAACCTAACAAAACTTGAATGGGTCAAATCAGAGTTAAAACAAAAAAGTTATGGCCTAAACAATTCTAGTGGCAAAACTGTAAATAGCTGAAAACGTATTTTCAATATAACCGAAACAAAATACGCCTTCAAAAGAAGAAAACGAAGTCGGGAAAAATGTTTTGGACTATGGGTTTAGTCTCAAATATTTATAAGGGCTCTTTTGCAAATCTAGCAGCGAAGGGGTATCCTTCGTCTGGGGCCATCGGATTAGATTTGAACGGCCGAAACTCGATCGGGCGGATGAAAAAAAATATGGCCACCGGAATAGGACCGACGACGAGGTAATTGGCGGCGGTGCCATGGCCGGCTCACCAGAGCTCTCGGATCTTGGCCTATGGAGCATGGTTTTTCGAATGGGATGGTCCGGGAGAGAGAGGAGAGGGTGGGGAACTCACCGGACCGAAGAGAAGCGAGCGGGGATCAACGGAGGGTGGCACGGCGCTCGACGAGACGGCGATAGCACTCCAAGCTTGCGGTAGCACTAGGGTTGGCCTACCTCGGCATGTGCAGGGGCAATGCTTGCTATCGGGTTGGAGGCGGCGCAGGCTTGGGCGACATTTAAAGGGGCATGGGGACTTTGGCGGCACGGCACCGAGGCATGGCAGCACTAGAGTCGGACGGCGTCGTCATGGTTGTGTTCAAGGTGGACTCGGCGCGGAGAGGAAGAAGGCGCCCTGACGGACGGGCCGGCACTGTTAGCGGGATGGAGGGTTCTCGCGTGGGGCACGGCGCGACCTGGGCTGGGCGCTCGACTGGGCCACGCGACGGAGCGGGAGAAGCAGGCCACGCGGAGGGAAATGAGGTGGCCAGCGCTGGACTTCGGCCTAAGCGCGGAGGGGAGGGGAGAAGGCCAAGAAGGGTCCTGAACCAAAAGAGGGAGGGGTGGGCCAAGCAGGCCTTCGGGCTAGGAATGAGAAAAGGAGATTTTTCCAATTTCCAACTTTTTTTCCTATTTCATTTTCAAAACCGAATTCATGCATGACCAACATCAAATTCAAATGGGGTTTCAAACACACTTTTCAATTCAAGTAAAAATGAGGATTTTTAGTAAGTTTTCCAAAAACAAATTTTAAAACTTTTTAAATGCTCTTATTTTTCTGTTTTTTCTTTTCTTTTAGTTCAAAGCCAATTTCAAATTTACTTTTCAAAAACATTCCAAATTACTTTGGAGTTTTGAATCAACACCACTCATCACAATAAACTTTATACACCAACATGTATGAACAACCAGTTGCTAAACCTTATGATGAATTTTAATTTAATGAAAAAATTTATTTTCCTAGGTTTTTATGAGCACAAAATTTATAAATAGATCATTTTAATCATATTTTCAAAAGTGCAATTTTTAGGGTGTTATAGTCGAACAATAGAAGATATAGCTTATCAAGATTAGAACTAGAAGACCTTAAGGATCTCCTCTATACTCCCAACTTTCTTAAGTCTTGTTGCTATTCCGGGTTAAGTTGGACCGTAGTTAACATCGCACGTTTACCTATGGATATGATACTTGGAATACCTTTGGGTGAAAGCTATAGCGGTATTCGTGCACTTGCAGATTTATCTATGTATGTTAAATATACCAACAAGCTATCTGGCGCCGTTGCCGAGGAAATGGTTGCTGAATTAACTACGAACCTAGCTTAACCTTGTATCATACTCTTTTATCTTTTTATTCGTTCATTCTTTTCTTTTCTTTTCTATTATGAATTCCACTCCTATCTATCAACACACTAAACCCACGAGCGCGAGCTTTGGGCCACCTAAATCTGTTGAGCCAATCCTAACACCTGGCTATGAGCTACGCCCATGTTTAATAAAACTAATTCGGGATCAATCCTTCTCGGGAGAAGGCGATAAAAACCCATACTCACACCTATGAGAGTTTGAGCAGACCTGTGCATGCTTGCGTATCGCTGGTATGTCTGACAAGACCTTAAGATGCAAGTTGTTTCCGTTCTCTTTAATGGGAAGAGCTAAACATTGGTATAGTCCAACCGTAGGAAGTATGCAAGGAGATTGGAAAACGTTATGCTCTAAATTTTGTTTATGTTTCTTTCCCATCTCTAAAGTGGTTAGCCTTCAGAAAGTGGTTCTAAATTTTAGACAACTAGAAGAAGAATCTCTTGGTACATCATGGGATCATTTTAATGAACTCATCTTCACTGGCCCATACCTTGCCATTCAAGACCCTATACTTCTTCAATATTTTTAGATGGGTCTTAGCAAGGATTCTAGGGAATCCCTTGATGCAGCCTCTAGAGGAGCTTTTCTTCATTTGTCTGCTAGTGAAGCAAGGTCTATGCTTAATAGAATTAGTGGAATCACTCCCTGCACTAGCATTCATAATGAACTCCTCGAGAAAGAGAATGAATCACCTCCCAAACAAGAAGAGGAAGTTTTGATAGCCAAATCACAACCACTCCAATCCTAGGATTTAGCTGTCAATCCCGAACTATCAATACCCCAAAATCCCCCAAGAGAAGGAATTCCACCTTTAGAAATCCCTATTGAAATTAAGGATGACCTTCTTGGTGCTAATTTTGGGAGAACATTAAATTCTCATCTTCATAAGAGACCTTCGAGCGAATATAATTCAAATCCTCTCAAGAAGGGATCTCTTAAGAAGCATCCTTATTCCCATATGGGACATTGGAAAGAATTCAAGGATGGCATGTCTAGTGATGCCATAGAAGGAGAGTCAAGCTATTTAGAAGCCAATCCTATCTTCTCCTCCTTCTATGTCCACATTAGATGTCTCATCTGAACCCATCTTTCAACCCATCCTTGACCCCGATGATCCCTCTTATGCTCTTTCTCCTCAGTCTCATGATGACCCTAGAAATCCACTAAGACAACCAAAGCATAGGAATCATGAAGGCCACAAGGAAGACCAAGAAGAGCAACAACAATGGCTGGAGGATATTAAGAACTTATGTGACATTGCCATTGAATGGATGGACGAGGTTTTAGACAAGATCAACCCGAGAGTTACCAATCCAAGGGAAATCCTGGACAATAAAATGTCCAATGAATGTCATAGGCATGGCAATGATGGAGACAATGTTTTCACCTATAGACATTCATAAAGAAACACCCTTGGAGATTCAAAAGGAAGATTTCATCAGCGAACATGAAAGTTATTTCATGAACCCCTCATCAAATCCATGCTCACATGAGAAATCTCCTGAACCAATTGGTCCTTTCCAACGTTGCCACACATGAGATCCTCAACCCCCTTATACTTTCTGTTCATAAAGACTTTGAAGGGGTGGTTGTAGATGCATATGTTTATCATAAATATTGCAAATCTCATAGGCATGAATCTTGAGATAGGTACCCTAAAGGTTGGTGTTGGAGGGGAAACCACTTCACCAATTAGAAACGCAATTCGAAGGTTTCCCAAGGACAAGCTTCTGTCCTAAAACAAGCACTTTAGGGAGATAACATGAGCTTTTACCCTTTTTGCTATGATGCCTTTGTGAAATAAGCATAGAAACATAATTGTGAAAATATTCCTTCGGGTATTATTGTCACTAACCATTCTAGGTCTAAAGCAAAAAGGATGAACGATGATGACTCAAGGTATGTCCAACCAAACACCATGCAACATTTAATCACATCCATCCAAGCTTGAATTTTGCCTTGAAAAATTCAAGTGTGGGGAATGAACTTCTCTAAAAAATCTTATGCCATGTTGCTAATCCACCTTGGTTGTTTCTACCTTTAAGCCATGCTCAATTTGCTAGATAATAATTATGCTCTTTCATCTTTATTTGAGTAAATCTATATAGTACTTTCATGTTACCTTTGTTTGCCATAGTAAGTTTTGGTTTGGAAGTACTCGACATACTTCCAAAGGTTTTTTAAATTAAGCGATGTGCTTAGGTTAAAATGTCCTTCCTTAATCAAATTAGACATGGAGTCTAGTTTGGTTATTGAACTAAAAATTGCTTTAGTAGATATTGGATATTTTGCTGGACTAACCCATGCAGGAAATTCTCAATTCAATTTGGGTAAGTCATGAGATGAATTCAAATCAAGATGAAGCAAGGCACATGATGAACCCCAATAGCAATGCACAAAGAAGACACAGCTCATTCATCATGGATGAAAGAACTGCATAAAACAATGAGTGAGGCGGAAGGTCTAACAAGGTGACAAAAGATCGAAGAGCAAAAAGATGGCATGACAAAAGGAATGAGAAAGGAAGGGTGCAATCTAGGAGATAAGAAGCTCATGAACAGCTCAAGCTATGAGACTAGCCGAACAAGGAAAACTTCAAAGGGAAGGACCAGTCATGAGTCATCTACCCTTCATCATATGGTGACATCATGCTCCAATGACAAAGGTAACATCCTAAGGTAAATGGTCGTTATTTAAAAAGTTTTTCCTTGATTCTGGTAGGCACATAAATAAGAAACAAAATATGTTTGAGTTACAATTTACCTAATCAAACCTGATTAGCTCAACATGTCTTGTTCTTTAAGCTTGTTCCTAGCACCACTTTCTTGATCTCATAGTTTTAACCAAATGAGCTAAAACATTGCTCATCTTATCTCTGGAAGATGATAGTCATAATCATGTAAAGATTGATACATTATGAAGAGATAGACACTCCTTCCATAGGGTTAAGCAATTCAACCCTTTCTGCCAAATGAACATAAATGCTACATTCATGCTCAATCTTCTAATCTTATCACCTATGATATAATTGAACACAGCATATAACATCAACTTCATCTTGTTAAGTGTGCCTAAGGCTAGAGAAGAATAAATGAAGTTTTGGTTCTATTGGTGTTTTCCCACCAACAGAGCCCATGCACTTGATCTCTACCTTGTCTGTATTAGCTAGGACACACTTCAAGCAGAGTGTGGGAGAGTTATTGATTCCCCAATTTCTACAAGTGAAGGTTCTGAACCTGCTAAGCCAAAAATCAAAACTCAAAACCAAGACAGGATTTGACAGAAGAAGGTAACATCATCATCAGAGACACCATCACAAGATATGTAGCCATCTAGGTCTCCATCACTGAGACCGAACGATGCACCCAAAAGGTAAATGACTCTTCTCCAGCCGAGTCCTATTTGGAGGACTTAAAAATCCGAACCCTAGCCTTGAGGTAACATTGGTCGTTATCCATTTTATTTTTTAGCATTGCATGAATTATTTTCACTTTTAGCATATTTATTTTTTGCATTAGCATTGCATTTAGAAAAGAAAAATAATAAAAAGTTTTTCATTACTGCATTACATCATTGCATCATTAAAGCTTAAAGCCCCATGTGAATAAATCTATGGTGTGCAAAAGCCCGTAGGAATATTTAATGTGGTGGCATAAAAATATAAAAATACCATACATATATATTTCTTTCTACATTATACAAATAAGAAAATCCAAAAATATTAAATAGACATCCTGTTGGGACTTTGTCAATTAAGAAATCTGTCTAAACCTCTAAGGACAACAAATCTCTGAATGGCTGACCGCTAACCCCTTTATCTTAATCAGTGCCATGAGTTTTGGTGTTCTTGTCAGAGTATTTTGTAGTATGATCAGGAGTAATGCCATCCATCCAAAGTACATTCTTCTGAATCGCTGCTACACCCGCTACGTGAGGAACACAACTTCTGGACAGATAAGAAAGACAACGACAACATCCAGCTTGGGGGAGGAGCATCCTCTATGTATCTAGCTAAGTATTTCTTTCTCTTTTTGCTTCTACTATTTTTAAGTTTGCTTCATATTTGCAAAAGAAATAAAAAGATGCATAACAAACTAAAACAAAATAAAAATTTATCTTAGCTATATGTATTAATAAGGTATGATTTTAAATTATGAAAACAAAATAAAAAGTATGTGTCTGGTTTTCTATTTTTAAGAGTTGAATAAAATAACGAGGACTCAGAATAATCTCTTGAATGGAAATGATCAATATTTGCTCTGTTGTAATTCCTTTCAAGTACCTAGTATTCAGCCTTAAATGCTCCTGAGTTTTGGATACGACTAATTTGATATAAAGATTTACTCTAAACTTGAAACTCGTGGGTAGCGAATGCTTGATCTAAATCTAGGTAATTGACGGATATGATATGAGAAGGTCTGAGCTTGTTATTTATCTTGTTCCTAGTGACACTAATGTTCTGGAGATTTACTTTTTGAAAAACACAAAAATGTTACATGATGAGTTCCTGTATGACAAAACTTGAATTCCCACCTAGAGCCATACATGTTAGTCTAGGAAAACTTCCATGTATATGTTGCTTGCTTTTGCATTGAGTTTTGTCAAGCTTTGTTGACCCTTATGAGAGATTTGTCATGCTCTTAAAATCAAGATCCACGTACACACCACCCAAATATGCACTACTCCTACACTTGGGGATAGGCGCAAGAAGCATGCCTTCCATCTAGATCCACCCAAAAATGTTTTACTCCTACACTAGGAGAAAACACCAAAAATATTCTTGATAGGTTTATCCACCAAATAAGTGCTCCAAAGTTCATGTTGCTATCTCTCAAAGTTTTGTTGCAGAAAAGAGACATGGGGCTATGCAAAAGTTATTCATAAAAAAGAGAGAAAAGAAAAAAATGGTGATGAGAAAAAATGGATACAAAAGTGTCTAAGATATTTAAAACAATGGGTACTCAGATGCCCACCTAAAAAAAGAAAGAGATGAATAAGATAGCCCCTGTTCTCTTGCAAATGTTTCTAGGTTTCAAAAAGAGAGATATGTTTTCGAGGAGCATAGTAGAATTAGGTTAGCCACCATATATATCCACACACATGCACATCTTGATTTGATTGTATGACTCAACTCTCTTTGGATCCTGGTGTTTGAGCTTTACAATATATGCATTTGCAAGTATGCTCTAGCTTTCTCTCTACCTATGAAGTCCACATAAAGCCTTAGTGGTAGGAAGAGAAAAAGGCATAACATCTTTATTGCCTTAGTGAGGATCCACAAATACCACATATATTGATAGACTTGAGAGTGTCATACAATGGAATCTCTAAGTTTTATTTTGAAAATCTATAAAAACTCCTAAATAATGGTTGAACAAGAACTTGCGAACATAGTGCTTGACTTGATTGTTTTGTCTTTCAATTGCTCAAGACCCAAGTGAAGGCTAAGAAGCCCCATGATTGAAGGTAATATGGGTAAGTTTGAAAGTCAAATAAGTTTATTCTACTCCAGGAGGAGAATTTTTGATTGAACACCTATGTACTTTTGAGGCAGTGAAAGCATAGTAGCAACTTCCTGATCCTATTGCTGAGTTTAGTTTTGCTAAGGGACTAGCAAAGGTTAAGCTTGGGGGAATTATTAACGGTAGGTTAACAACCATTATAAACCATCAATTAAACATGGATAAGGGCATAAATGTAATCACCAATGAAGGTTTAGGGGTTGAAACTAATAAATTCCATGAGTTTTGGTGAAGCTATGTTTTCAGCAGGGTTTATCCAGAAACCCACCAAGGAGGGACCTAATCGTCGAAAGAAATAACAGGAATTCCGCCGTGGTACCTACGTGGGAAGACTCTAGAAGGGTTTAGAAGGCAAATCACCAAAGCAGGGCTCGACCCACTGCCATGTGGAGCCGGCCAGCCTATAGGTGGGGCTGCCCAGCCCCTGTGGGCCCCACCTGTAAGTCTGCTTCATATGTCGGTTCCCCACCGCCTTTGAGGATGCATCTAAGCCGTTGCTTAAGTCGGTTTGATCCAAGAGCTCACGTTGGACCCTCAGGGCTATATATACCAGCCCCTGCCCCCCTCCCTCAAGGGAGATCCTGAAACCCTAATTTATATTCTCCTCATGAGGATCAGAGCTAGCTATCATGAGAAGATTAGACCTCCATAGGATCTAGTCTTTAGAAATAGAGAGATGGAGAGTGAGGGAAGAGTTTGGAGGAGGTGCCGGCCTATCGGTGCTCTCTCTATGGCTTGTCCCTTGGCGAAAATCAACCTTGCGTCTAAGATTTCTTTGGTAATCCACTTCTGATTTAAGTAACATGTTGATATTGTTCTTCTAGTTTGTGAGTCTCTTTTGAGTGCTTTAATCTATTGGCCTTATGATAAAGTATTATTTACAATGTAGCATGGTGCTTAGACTCAGGTAACTAGTGGATGTACCCTACATTCCGGATCGGTGGTAGCTCACAATGGTGCATCTTATAGCCTCGTTGAATCCTCTATAGTCCACCTCCTATTTGTAGGACTAGTAATATTTAGTTATTATAGGAAACATACTATGTATGTGTTTCCCTTAGTATTATCCCTAGTCAAACAATAGAAGACATAGCTTATCGAGATTAGAACTAAGACCTTAGCAATCTCCTCTACACTCCTGACTTTCTTAAGTCTTGTTGCTACTCCAAGTTAAGTTGGACCGTAGTTAACCTCACATGTTTCCCTGTGGATACTATACTTGGAATACCTCCGAGTGAAAGCTACAGCGGTATCTGTGCGCTTGCAAAATTATCTATGTATGTTAAATATACCAACACCCACCTCAGCGTTGCCTATAATGCGAGCTGCCTTCGCACTCGCTCTCCACCATGGCCATGGCCTACCCCGGCATTGCCTCAACGCTGCCCCTACGCCCCCACTCTCCACCATGGACGTGGCTAGCCTTGACCTTATCTTCGCTAGGACCGCCTTAACCTCGCTTCCAATACCAGCTGCCTCCACCAGGGGCATGGCCCTCCTTGACCTTGCCTCCATTGTGGCCATGGCCATGGCCACCCTCTATGGCCTTCCTCGCCCTCACCTACACCACGACCATCCTTGGTCTCCGATCCCATCTTGGTAAGTGAAGAGAAGGGGAAGACTCCCATATGTGAGGTAGAGAAGAAAGGAAGCTAATAGGGTGGGACTATGGGAGAGAGAGAATAGTAATTTAAGGGGACACTAGTCTATTTAAATATCTAAATAGAGGAATTTGTTGCGGATCCAAACTAAATTTGTTGAGGATCCAAACTAGTAAGGGTTAATAACTAGGTGGCGATGAAGTTCTCAACCCCTTCCCTGTAGTGCGCATGCCTGCCTACATGATCTCCTAACCACCGATGTCGTTGCTCTCCCTCACAACACCACCTTGGTCCTGCTCCTCTCTCCTAACCAGCGACCTTGCCAGTGGACAGATAAGTGGGGACCTGATCTCTTCTCCTTCATAATTTTAGGTTAGGTCTTCTGATCCTTGGTTTGGTTGCTAGTATCATCAATGATGTGGTGGTGATGATGGTACTTTAGAATAAGAACTCTCTGACCTCTTCCTATCTTTGATGACGTTTGATCTGGCATCGCCGAATGGCTAGTGAGAGTTTTGTCTATAAGATCTGTTGATCTTTTTCTGTTGATCATTTTTTAGATCTTGGCATTTGGTGTACTTATCAAAGTAGTTGTTTGGATTTCGATGTGGCGATCTGGATCTCTTCTTTTGGTCTATTATACGTCAAGGTACAGCATCCGAACACTCTGTTCTGATGGTGAATGATTGTATGCCTCCTCGAGTCGATGCTCTATCAATGGGTATACTCGATGTTGTTGTCAATGGTGAGTGGCTTTTGCTGCTCAAAGCCTTGTTTGAAGAGGGTGTGTTTGCAAGTATCTTTTTTTTGTTGTTTTTCTAAGTGCGATCTTTAAGATCAGATAGGCTCTTGTACTAGCTTTTATTTTTCTCGAGATATATCAGATGTGAGACACTCTTTTGAGTGTCATTATAAGAAAAACAACTAGATATTCAACTAAAAATATTAGGTCTAGTCTACCAAACTGGTCCCAGTTCAAGAATATTACACTTTCGCTGAATTCAATAAAGTTCTCTCTTCTTCCAAAAAAAAGTAGACTGTAGTATTTAGCCTGAATGCTTCTTTACTCATGGTTGGTATGTGCAGGTAGGCCTTGCAATGAATGAGATGTCTACATAGACGTCTCCCTCACAACGCTCCGCTGGATCGTGCTCAAGGGCAGCAGGAGACCATGAGCGCCATGAGAACATCCAATGGGTCAGCCGGCTGAAAACATGGTTGAAAGTTGATCCTGTTGTCATGAGGAGCATCCAAGAACGGGTCAGGCATTCCAAACAGGGTCTCAATAGACGATAGGTTGTCTTTTTTCAAGTAGTATGAAATAAAGATGCGTGAAGAGAGTTTACACATTTGCTTTAGAAATCATAAGTACATATACTACAAAGAATGCAATTCTAGGTGCATTCGTTGTTAACACGTCTAAAGTTTGACAAATATCTATACTATAAAGAAGTGAACAAATTGGAAATTACCTATCACCATAAAAACAACATACCCACCTAAGATCTCCTCCCTTAGATGTAGATCTAACGCATCATGTCGATCGTGCATTCTTAGTTAATGTGTCTAAAGTTTGACAAATATATAGGAAAAAATATTAATGTTTATGAAACTAAAAAGATATAGTATGAAAAAATATATCTCACAACGAATCTAATAATACTTATTAGATATTACAAATATTAATATTTTTTATTTATAGTTAGTGAAACTTAAGATACCTTAATGTATATCTTCCTACGCCAATGCCTCTCATGTCTCAAACACCACATGTAAATACCGCACATACAATTCTGCATCATTGATAAATGTGACACCTAACACTATGGAGCAACAAAACATAGTAGAAATTTCACAAGAAAACAGTTCAATTTGCATAGAAATATTTGAGTCCTTGCATTCCAAACATGTTTCAAGTTACAATACTCATCTCAAATGTGCAAGAGCATTTCCAACAATGGACCAAAAAAAGAGCAATAAAAAATTGAAGGTTGTGGGGAATTTGCCCTACAATATGCTTGCATGCTGGATGCATGGCGACCCCATGCCATTTAAACGAGGATGCAAGTGTTTGGTGAGAGCTGCATCAGTTCTTAAGTTCTTGTGGTGCGAGAAGCCCAGAAGCGGAGCTGTTCAGGTAGCTGGCCTCTTTGAGACAACAATTAAGCAGCATCAATGTATGTGTCCATTCTAGACCTGTTTTGGAATCGGACAACATTGCACATTGTCTATGGATATCATATGTTTGGTTTCTCCTCTTAAAGTTTAGTCCCTGTTACATTGGATGTTTGACACTAATTTGCAGTATTAAACATAGACTATACAAAACTAATTGCACAGATTGAGACTAATTTACGAGACGAATCTATTAAGCCTAATTAATCCATAATTTAATAATGTGGTGCTACAGTACACCTACGCTAATAATAGATTAATTAGACTTAATAGATTCATCTCACTAATTAGTCTACTCCTATGTAATTAGTTTTATAATCAGCTCATGTTTAGCCCTCCTAGTTAGCATCCGAACGTCCGACGATGTGACATGGACTAAACTTTAGCCCCTAAATCCAAACAAATGTAGCATAAAATCATTGTGCTAATTTTAGGCTGTGTTTGTTTTATCGGGTAAAAGTTTAGCCCGGTCACATCGAATCTTTGAAATCAATTAGGAGTATTAAACATAGGATAATTACAAAACTAATTACACAGATTAAGGCTAATTTGCGAGACAAATCTATTAAGTCTAATTAGTCCATAATTTGACAATGTGATGCTACAGTAAACATTTGCTAATTATGGATTAATTAGGCTTAATAGATTCATCTCGCTAATTAGTCTACTCATGTGCAATTAGTTTTATAATTAGCTCATGTTTAGTCCTCCTAGTTAGTATCCGAATGTCTGATTGACATGGCTAAACTTTAGCCCTTGGATCCGGACACAGCCTTGCAGATAGAGATCGATCCTGACAGTGCCATACTCCCAAGATTTCCAACTACCGGATATGCTGGCTACCGAATCCATACTGAAGAAGACCCAAAGGTTCACGGCTCGTCTATTCAAGGAAGGATATCGCAAGATCTCACGAAGACTCCAATCATGCCACGACTATGTAACTTGTAGGGCAAGTATGCCTCAGATATAAAATGCTAGCTATCTGCCCTATTGTTATCATCGAAACTCTCATAAGCATAGCCATCTTGTAATCGTCATCTCGCTATTCGACGAGATCATAATACAAACAAGTAACAACTGGACGTATGGCTTTTGCTCGCTTCCCCGAAGCCCGAACCAGTATAAATCTTGTGTCCCGACTGTGGTTGCTCATAGCATCAAGTGAGTTCCTCTAAGAACCAAATATCTGCTAGTAAAAAACACCGACAGAGGCACGCTAGGTAGGGGGATTTCGCACAAAGAGTGATCATGCCGATCATCAGCGGAGTTTGGTATGCCGATCCGATGCGCTCCGACGTCGAGGCATTGCCTACTTCAGCCAAGTCTAAGATCATGGGAGATTTTCACTCAGGGCCTCAGATCTATTCACCTTCTCGCAACATGCCACCAACTATTCACTTTGGAAGTTTGGTATTCGAAAATGATGGGGATTTCAATCTCAAGTGGATAAGGATCGAGGACCCTGATCTGAGTCGTGCTGGACGAGAGGTTTTCTCCTCTTGGGCACACCCAACCGAGGAGGAGATGAATGACAAGGATGCCCAACTCAATCTAGACTTCAAAGACTCAAGATGAGATCGATCCCTTTGAAAGTTATCGAATCTATATGGCTAGTCATGATCAGACTCTAGCAGATGAGGCCCGGTCATCGGCCACCCGATTACCTCTACGTCTTAGCAATGCACTGATGCTCAACATAGCTACACCATGAGCGCCGACCCAATCAACCCTTGGCTGCGAGGAATCTAAGTTTTGACTTCCGAGCAGCTCAAGAAGACAATATTCAGCTCAAAACACTCCTAGGCACTATGGGGGCTCTGGCAGAAGAAGGTACACCTTTGGCAAAAATCATCGAACAAGCGCAAAATCTGGCTAACCAGGCAAAGCAGCGTATGGATGCCAAAGTAGCCAAATCCCGATCTCAATCTAGAGGTCGTAATCCTCCCTCAGAGGGATCTAACCGATCGGTGGGGAACCGCTATCAACCAAGGTGAGGCCGAGATCTATGGCCCAAACTTGACAAACATCGCCAAAATCACGATGCTCGGGAAACCATCAACGTCAACAAGGCCCAGAAGAAGAATTACTCAGTGACTACCTATTCAGCCTTCGCGCATAGATTGCGCCAAGTGATATGGCCTGGCAAGTTCTGTCTGAGACCTATTGAGAAGTATGATGGGACTACCAACCCTAAAGAGTGGATTTGGATCTATGATATGGTGATCGAGGCAGCATCGGGTGATGACTACGTAAAAGCTAATTACCTGCCGACTGTCCTTCAAGGATTTGCTCGAACTTGGTTGTTGAATTTTCCTGAGTGCACGGTCCAATCTTGGAACCATCTGTGCCAGCTATTTGAAGCCAACTTTCACACAACATATAGTCATCCCAGGAACGAGGACGATTTGTTCGCATGCATTCAGAAGCCCAATCCACATCTTCAGGACTTCATCCGTAGGTTTAGCGAGATCCGTAACACAATCCCCGACATGAGTGAAGATCGGGTGATCATGGCCTTCAAGCAGGGGTGCAAGGATGAATGAACTACGAAGAAGCTTGCTACCAAAAAACCCAAAGGCTATTGCTGAACTCTAAAAGATCCTCGATGCAACGATAAAGGCAGCTGATGCAGAGGACAAGAAGATGATGTGAGCTCTGTCTTGGATCATAGTGGTTGTCGTATGCTTGTGTTAGTATCCACGTCCGAGGGCTGATGACGGCACCTACAACACTGTGGGACAAAAGTCAGCGCCTACAACACTATTCGGGCTCTGTCAGGTCGGAAAGGACCTAAAGCGCTCGTCCCATCGTATCCTGATAGTACCTTCCTATAGGCATGAAGGGCATGGCCCTCAGTACTGCAGTTGACTCGAATGTCCTATCGTACCCTATGCTCATCTTTATGAAGGAGCATGGTGCAGTCGTTAGGCGAGGCGGAGCCTGCCCTCAGACATCGGGCGAGGCGGGGCCTGCCCTCAGCCATCGGGTGAGGCGGAGCCTACACTCAAACATCGGGCGAGGCGGAGCTAGCCCTCAGCTGTCGGGCAAGGCGAAGTGTGCCCTCAGACATCGAGCGAGGCAGAGCCTACCCTTGGACATCGGGTGAGGCGGAGCTAGCCCTCAGCCATCGGGCGAGGCAGTGTCTTAGCCCTTAGGGGTCGGGCGAGGCGGAACCAATCTTCTGTTGTTCGGGTAAGAAGTGTAGTAGCATTCTTGTCTGACCGAAAGCGTCAATGTTCGATGGTTATTAATTCCACCTCATTGGGTGCCACAGTATTAGGTCCCCGATAGTAGCCCCCAAGCCCGTGGGTGATTCAGATAGAATCGCCTAGGGGGTATTTTGACTTGCCAGAGGGTGCGCCCGAGCGCACCCGACGGGTGTAGCCCTCGAGCCCCTGGGTGATTCAGATACAATCGCCCGGGGGGTATTTTGATTTGCCAGAGGGTGCACGCGAGCGCACCCATCGGGTGTAGCCCCCGAGCCCCTAGGTGATTCGAATAGAATCGCCCTAGGGGTAATTTTGGACCCTTTGCGGGTATGGCTATGAGATTTGGTTTTTGTCATCTGGACAGTTTAAAGGAAACCCTGGTATCCCATTCGCGGGGATTCGTCTAGGGTTAGCCCGGTTGGGACTTGATTGCGCATCGAGGTGGAGTTGCAACACCTTACTCCCAATGGGATCCAGCGCATTGCGTCGTTCGTCGCCCTGTGTGAGGTGTTCCTGGGGATTAGTCCCCACTTTGACTTGTGGCGGTATCTCTTCGTCGTCAACCTGTCGAAGAGGCGGGTTGGGAAGCAAGAGTTGAGCATGCCGATGGGATGTGCCAGCATTCATCTCTGCAACAACCGGGTGAACAAATACCCATTGATGCATCTGTTGACCTCCAACAAGGGGTGGCATTCGCATTAGTTTTACATCAAGGATGACATTGCCGCCCCCTTGCCAGTGTTCTCTGGGCGCATCATCGAAGAGGTCCCGGGGCCATGGAAGTGGGGTGTCCCGGACAAAGATAAGAAGAGGATCAAGGACCATCTCGTCGCCCTCCAAATTCTGAAGGAGAGGGGCATGATGGGATTAGGGATCATCGGCGCCTACCATACGCGGAGGGTGGCTCCACTGATGAGCCTCGTGCTTCCCCTGTACCTGATGGCGCCCGGGGCGTCGCTTGAAGGGACGGCGCTTGTCGATGAAGCGCTCCCCCACCAAAGTGGCGCAACGCATCAAGGAGGTGATGGGGCCTTCGAAGGACAACACTGGCGTTGTCCTTAATTTCATGTATCCAGTGCCGGGGCATCCCCCAATGCGGCCGGAACCGAGGTTCATTGACTTCATAAGTTCTCTTTTCCCGTGCCTCCTTTTCACTTGAATTTCTGACCCCTTGATGTTGACCTCGGGATAGCAGGACCAGCCGAAGAGACTCGTCTTTGGGGATAGCCCAGCCCCGCTACCGAAGGACCGGATCCTAGCGATAGCGAATCGCACCACGGTCGAGTGGGATAGAAAGACGAGGGAGCTCAAGAGGAAGAAGATGCTATGGAAGCAGCAAGCACGGGAGCGAGGGAAAGAGACAGGCAGTGACGATGATGACGACGATGAGGAGGAGTTTGACGAGGTAGTATCCGATGTGGAGTGGGATGTCCTAGAGAGCGAGGACATGCTAAGAGGTACCCACTTGTCCACGCAGGGACCCTTCCCGTTCCAAGCAGAGGGAAGTGAGTCCGTGAGGCCGGCGGAGGTGGGCCAAACCATTGGCCCGTCCTCGGCACTGGTGGGAGCGGGCGGATCTACCGCCACACTTGGGGTGCTGGTGGAGGACCGGTGCATGGGGGGAGGTGGATTTGCTGCCACGCCCGAGGTGCCAACAGAGAGGGGTGGCTCCACCGCCGCGCCCTCAGAGGTGAGGGAGACGAGCCCCCTACCCGGGAGCAGGGGGTAGGCTCGAAATAGTCCCGCCCAGATGAGTTGGAGCAAGAATTTGGGGGTTCATCCCCAAAACGTTCCTACCGCCCAACCGCGCCAGTGTAAGTCACTAATTCCTCTATTTTTCCTATTTCTCTATTTTCTGTTTTTCAGTGTGACCTATGCCTTTTAACTCTTGCAGAGTCTTACGACGGGGCCGTTCTTTGGCGCTGGCGCCGATGAAGAGTGTTCCTCTTTAGGAGGAATAGGTGCCGTCACCTGACGTTGCTCCTATTTCGGGCAGGAGCGGAGCCGATGTTACGGCCTCGTCGGCCAGTCAGGCACCGCCTACGGTGGCGCCCGTACCCTCAGCGGGTCAAGCAGGCGCCGAGGCTGAAGAAGCACCCTTGGGGGTCACCAAGTAGACGACAGCGGAGGTGACTCCGTCGCCTATGTTGGAGTGGACGGAGCTGCCGCCCATGCTTGTGGCACCTTCTATGGGGGGCGTGGCACTACAAGTCGAGGCCCTAGTGTCACGAGCGGAGGTGGCCACGACCGCACCATGCCAGGAGTAGCCGGACGCAGCCATGGTGGTGTCCGAGGGGGCGACGCAATCCGTGCCTCCAGCGGCCCAGGCGACGGAGCCTGAGGCAGGTCGGATGGAGGGGGACATGGCCGGAGTGTCCTTGGGCGTCGTGGCGGTGGTGGAGAGGACCAGTGGGAGGTTGCCCTTGGCCTTGATGTCGGGGGGCAGGCGCTTGCCAGCGTGGGGCGAGCTGCCGCTCCAGTGGATGGATCCCCGAGATCCAACTTCGACTCTTTTCTCGCTCGATGATGCTACCGAGAGCATAGAGCGGGGGAGTCTTAACGAAGGGATCTCAGTGATGATGGATGTCTTGTACCAGGCCAGGGGCATCCTATGTGACGTCATTGTTCCCAATGGTTGGGTATCCGCTTGATCTTCTCGCTTTCTTCTTTCTTCATGTATTTTTGTATTTTTGACACTAGTCTTCTTTTCAGTCCCTCATTGCTCATAGCTGAGAGAAGTCCCGGTTCCTTCATGAGTAGAAGGTGGAATGGGACCACCTCACCGAGGAGGCCTGGCTGCGCGGAGATGTGAATGCCCAGCTTGCTGCCACCCAACAGCGGGAAGACGAGGCGCATTGGGACACAGAGGAGATCCATGGGATGTTCTAGGATCTATCGGCGAGGGTGCAGTAGGACAAGGAGGTGGCCACTAGGGTCTAAAAGGAGTGGGACGAGCTGCTCTAGAAGGACACCAAGGCTAGCCAGTGGGCCATCGAGCTCCTGGAAGAACTAGAGAGGGAGCTCGACCTCAAGCTAGAAGCCGAGGAAAGGTCCATGGCCCTACAGCAGAGGGCGAATCAGGATGCTGAGGTGATCGCCCGGCTATGCAGGGAGCGAGATGAACTATGCTAGACCGCAGAAAGACTCCGCTCAGAGCATGACACGGTCTGCGAGGAGCGTGACCAGGCCGTCCGAGAGCGCGACGAGGCGCGTCAGGTGGTCAGCTCCCTCTGGACGGATCTTGGAACCATGGTGACCCAAAGGTTGGAGGCCGAGAGCATCTCTGCTGGGCTTGGCACGAAGCTTGTCGAGGTGTAGGGGATTCTTCAGGCCAAGAGTGACGAGCATGACCTTCTGCGCGCCACCGTCAGGGTGGTGTTCGATGACCTAGGTGTGGTGTGGCCGGAGGAAACCGGCTCACTCACGGCCCGTGCCGTAGATATCATGGCACGGGTGCGCCAGCTTGAGGAGGACACCTTTCACGCTAGTATCACCCAAGCCTTCACTATTGCCCGCTCTCATTATGATCAGGAAATCAACTTGGAGGAAATGAGCCTTGGCTTCGCGCCTGGCTATGAAAACTTCGAGCTTGATGAGATTGAGAAGGTGTTGACTCCTATTGCGCGGAACCTGGCTAACAGGCTGAAAGACATAGTTCTCCCTCTAAGGGAGTAGTTAGTTGAATAAGTTTGATGAACATTTATCTGTAATAGGTGGACAAGTGTTGGTACTTTTGTGTCCAAAAATAGATTTGTGATTTCGTTTTGCAATTTAGTTTTGTTCGTTTGAGCTTACTTTCTTCCCTTTTGCATTCAAGAAAAAAGGTTTGTGCGGTCCGATCTTTCTATTCGTTAAGACTATAGGGCCCGAGGTGTATAGGGGAGAAATTTTGGTTATGCTGGTGATCAAAGTTACCATAGCCGTCGGGGCGTGGGCTTTTTGTAGTCTTACCAGGTGTGCTTGTTTATCCATTCCCACAAACCTTGATGCTAACCTTAACGTGTGGAAGAGGTCTGACACAACGACTGTTTCAAAAAAGGAGGTATTCATACCTTTATTAGCCCCTGAATGAGATCCGACCCCTTGCGGTTGCTGGGGCCAGATGTTACTAGAGACCGAAGCAAGGGTAGCGAACTTACTCTTGTATTCGCACGTACCCCTTACTTAGGATTTTGGCGATCATTCCATGACTGTGCGTTTGGTCTTATTGCTGGCACGGCCTTCCCCGAGCCCCCGTGCATGGTGGGGGTTCAATGAAAGGTCGGCTTGTTTTGTGACTATCGCCCCATCCACGGTTTCCACAACTGGATTGGTTAAGGCGACGTCACTTGCCTCGATGGCTCGAGTGACGTGCCTGATGAGCTCGCTAATGGGGATGTTATGATGGAATCCCATCCTGTTGCTTTGCGATAGTGTTGGCAAAGCCCTCGGGTGGCGTTTCCATTGCTCCTTGACCTGCCTTCCAATAGATCCCCCCCTCAATGGGGATTCTATGGGCTTGGCTAAAGGCTGGATTGAACTAGAAGGTTGAGATGACCCTATCCACCTCAATGTGGGTTGGGCAAAGGCCGCTAAGGCTCATCTGTGTTTTCTCCCCTGGCTCTTATTTGACTCGAGGTGGCCTTGGACCCTTCGCAGGCCAACATTCGTACCTTAGTCCCTCGATCTCGGATCGAGCGGCTCAAGCCCCTAAGCCCCTTGGGGTCTGATAGGGGTCGGCCGTGTTTCATGCGTCACCCCGTCCTGGGTTTCCGCAATCGGAGGGGCTGACCTGACGATACTTGCCTTGATGGCTCGAGTGTCACGCCCGATGAGCTCGCTAATGGGTATGTTCGTGTGGAATCTGGGTCCATCATTCGCTGACGGGGTCAGCAGAGCCCTCATGTGGCATTCCACTACTTCTTAACCTGCCTCTCGGCAGATGCCCGAGCCATTCGATAGGCTCAAGAGGCCCATTGGCCTCTCCTCGATAGAGATTCTGTGGGTTTGGCTCGAGGTTAGAATCGAACGAGAAAGATTAGGATGTCCCTGTCCGCTTCTAAGCGGGGTTGGGCGAGGCCGCTGGGGCTCATCTCGGTTTTTCTCCCCTGTCTCTGTTTGACGTGAGGCGGCCTCGAGCCCTTCGTGGGCCGGCCTTCGAACCTCGGTCAGTTGCCGCTCATATTGAATGAGGCAGGTGCCGCTTTGTGGCGCGACACGAAGCGTTGAGATGCAGCGATTGCATATGCAACGTTTGGATGTATGGGATCAATGTACGATTTAACTAAAATGAAAGTGGGGGTCGGTAATGTTACCTCGGTGGCATGAGGGACGAGAAGCTCTTACCGGACATGTCCGTGCGGGGTTTGGGTCCGGCATTTGCGACGGGGCCGGCGTGACCTGCACGAGCATCGCAATTTTTTGTTTCTATCTCTCGGCGGTGATTCGAGCCGTTCGATCGTTTTTAGGCAACCTGACAGCTTCTCCTTGAAAGAGATTCTATAGGAGGACCCCTCTGAACCCTTCTTGAGAAGGTGGATGCTAAAGATTGGGGCACGAGGAACTGTGAATTCGATTATGCTGGTGAACAAAAACACCATAGCCGCCGGGGCGTAGGGTCTAGCGGTTCGTGCAGTTTTACTCAAAGTCTTACACCCATACCCCTTATCTCTAGTTTTTTTTATTGTAAGGAGGGGTCAGGCGATGAGGATGTCTAAACAAGTAGACACACTCGACAGCCCCCGAGCGATGTCCGTGCCCCTACCGTTGCTGGGGTCAGAAGCTTGGTAATGAAATTAACACGCAAAGTAAGTAAATAGAGGTGCTTATCTTTTAGCGGTCGTTTGTTCATCATTTTACCTAGGCCATCCAATCAACCCAGGAGGCCTGTTGGGCCACCCTAGATGGGGGTTCCATCATCGGGTTGTTCCATGGTCCTGCCTGGAGAATCGGAGAGTTGCCTACATGCGGGTGTGCCCTAATTCTCTCGCCCGGCGCGCGGTACTGGTGGGCCATGCCCATGCAACGTCCTATTTGACCAGGCGATGTCTCATCAACCAGAGCGCATCCCGTCGGTCCAGGCGTGTCCCCTCAGATTCTCGTCAGCATCGATTTCCCATCTACATTGAATAGGGAAGGAAGAGAGTTTTTCGTCCCAACCTTTTGCCTTTCTGTAGCTGCTACGCCTCTTCCTTAAATAGGGAGGGGGAGGGGAGCTCTCTTCCCATTCCTTTGCCTATTCCTAAGCCGCTACCTCTCCTCCTTTCTCCTTCTCGCCGAGCGCATTCGTATGTCACGGCGATTCCTAAGTGAGAGAGGGTAATGCGAGGGAGAGGAGAACTCACAGATCTGTTCGTGAATCCAGAGTGCGATGTCGAGCTGGAGGTCATCCAACATAGATGAGATGGTGTTGGCCACCTTCATCGAGAAGGGGCCGCCTCCGTCGAAGGAGGAGGTGCACTAGAGGGTGCTGAGCATCATCGGTTTTGCCGTCGTTCGTGGTGGCCTTTCTTCAGTGGGAAATGCCCCCCGCCTAGATGCTGTTGTCAGGGTTGCGGCTGATCACGATGGCGTAGTCCTTGGATGCCCCAGTGTAGGTGTCATTGTCAGGGTTGCAGCTAATCATGATGGCATAGTCACTGGGTGCCCTGGCGAGGGCACCACAGTCGCCGATGTGGTGCTCGACGTTGCAGATGACGGCGCCCTCTAGGATCCCGCGGAGCGGTAGGACATCGCTGATGGAGAGCGTGGCGCAGCGACCGTAGTAGTGCTCATAGTAGAACTGGTCAGAAACTGTAATCGAATAAGTTGTGGGGGAGCCCCCGAGTGAACAGTCTTTTGCATTTATGAATACATTAGTCCTTTTCGTGATGAAATCACTTTGTAAGTGATGAATTTGTGCAAAAAATGAACAAGTTTTCAACTTTTGTTATGGCAAACAGCTTTTTAGCTCTTCTCCCTCTTTTTGTAGAAGAAGTTTGGTGCCTTCCGCCCCTTCCCATAGTTAAGGTCGCAAAAAAACTCAGAGTATGGGCAAATCAATTCTGATCATGCTGGTGAGCAAGGAGGCCATAGCCGCTGGGGCATGGGTTTCCCGCAGTTCTACCAGTTATACTCAGATTTTGTTCCTGAAATCCTAGCCCTTAGGACTTGCCATGAGAAAAGAGGGAAAACTCAGAGAATGTTTGCAAAGATAACACACATAGAGTGTTTGCAAGATAAACATACTTATATCAGCCCCCGAGTGAGGTCTGACCCCTCGCACTTTGCAGGGGTCGGGTGTCACTGAAGATTGGGGATTTTTGAAGACAAAAACTGATAAGAAAAAGTATGCGTTTATTTAAGGGTAAAAACGACGTTGCTGCTCAATGTTCCAGGTGTTGGTGAAGACCTCATCGTCGATGGTTTTCAATTTGTAGGCACCTGGCTAGAGCACTTCCGCGATAACGTATGGTCCCTCCTAGGGTGGGGAGAGCCTGTGATGGTCCTTATTGCTCTGCATGAGGTGGAGAACTAGGTCCCTGACATTGAAGGCTTGGTCCCACACTCATCGGTTGTGGTACCGACGTAGTGCCTGCTAGTACTTGGCCAAACGGAGGAGGGCGATGTTGCGAGCATCGTCTAGCTGGTCCATGTCATCTTCGTGGGATGCCTCGTCTCCCTTTTCGTCATATGCTCTAATTCTTGGCGCTCCATAGTCGAGGTCGGTTGGGAGAACGGCCTCGAAACCATAGACCATGAAGAAAGGTGTGTAGCCAGTGGCCCGGCTAGAAGTTGTCCTTAGGCTCTAGAGCACCGCCGGGAGCTCAGCGACCCAGTGTGCACCGAACTTGTTCAACCGGTTGAAGATCCTAGGCTTGAGGCCCTATAGGAGCATGCCGTTTGCATGCTCGACCAGCCCGTTCGTTCGGGCATGCGCGACGACGGCCCAATCGACTCGAATGTGTTGTTCATCACAGAATCGAAGGAATTTCTTACCGGTGAACTGTGTGCCATTGTTCGTGATGATGGGGTTCGGTGCCACAAAGCGATGGATGATGTCGAGGAAGAACAACATGGCTTGCTCGGATTTGATCACGGAGATTGGCCGAGCTTCAATCCATTTTGTGGACTTGTCTATGGTGACAAGCAAGTGGGTGTAGCCCCCGGGCACCTTTTTGAGAGGTCCAACCAGATCGAGCCCCCAGATCACGAAGGGCCACATGATGGGGATCATTTGGAGTGCCTGGGCCGAGAGGTGAGTTTGCCAAGCATAGTACTAGCACCCTTCGCAGGTGCGTACGATCTGCTCGACGTCAACTACTATAGTGGGTCAGTAGAAGCCCTATCAGACTACGTTCCCAATCAAGGTTCTAGGCATGGCGTTGTGACCATAGACCCCACCATGGATATCGCTCAGCAGAAGCTTCCCCTATTCGATGGGGATATAGAGCTATAGGATCAAAGTGTGGCCTCGTTTGTAGAGTTCGCCCTCTACAAGAATGAAGGACTTGGCGCGATGTGCGAGCCATCGAGCTTCCGTCTTGTCCGTCGATAGCGTGTCACAGAGGAGGTAGTTGAAGTAGAGTGTTCTCTAGTCGTCTAGAGGGTCGGGCTCTATCGCTAGATCCTCTTCAAGCTCCATGACCTCGAGGCTAGATGGACCGTCGTTGGCCCATTCTGACCCTTCGTAGCGTACCAAGGGCTTATGTTGGTTGCTGACGAAGACACCCGTTGGCACCGGCCCTCGACCGGACGCTGCTTTTGCAAGTGCATCGGCCGCCTCATTGAGGTGCCTTGGGATGTGATTGAGTTCGAGGCCATCGAATTTGTCCTCTAGTCATCAGACCTCTTGGTAGTACGTAGCCATCTTGGCGTCATGGTAGCTCGACTCCTTCATGACTTGGTTGACGACCAACTAGGAGTCGCCTCAGATGTCGAGGCATCGGATGCCCAACTCGATGGTGATTCGTAGGCCGTTGATGAGCGATTCATACTCAGCCACATTATTTGATGAGGGGAAATGGAGATGAACCATGTACCTCATGTGGACCACGAGGGGTGATACGAAGAACAGCCCCGTGCCAGCGCCCTTCTTCATCAGCGATCCATCGAAGTACATCATCCAGTACTCTTGATCGACGACCGCCGATGGTGTTTGGACCTCGGTCCATTCCGCGATGAAGTCAGCCAGCACCTGGGACTTGATCGCCATTCAGGAGGCATACATGATGCCTTGATCCATCAACTCAAGTGCCCACTTCACGGTTCTTCCTATGGCGTCCTAGCTCTGGACAACCTTGCCAAGGGGGAACGACGTCATGACCGTCATGGGGTGTGACTCAAAGTAGTGGCGTAGCTTCCTCTTGGTGATGAGGATGGTGTATAGGAGCTTTTGGATTTGGAAGTAGCGGGTCTTGGAGTCAGATAGTACCTCGCTGATGAAGTACATAGGGCGCTGCACCTTGAGGGTGTGCCCCTCTTCCTCCCGCTCCACTACTAGAGCGGCGCTGACCACTTGTGTGGTGGCCTCTATGTATAGCAGGAGGGATTCTCTGTTGCTTGGAGGAACTAGGATTGGGGGCATTGTTAGAAGTAGTTTGACCATGTCAAGTGCCTCCTGGGCCTCAGATGTCCACTCAAAGCAGTCGGCTTTCTTCAAGAGTCGATAAAGGGGGAGACCTCATTCGCCGAGGCACAAGATGAATGGGCTGAGGGCAGCAAGGCACTCTATGATTCGCTAAACCCCCTTTATGTTCTAAATCAGGCCCATCCTTGTGATGGCTGAGATCTTCTCCAGGTTGGCTTCGATGCCACGCTCGGAGATGGTGAAGCCGAGCAACATGCCCCTCGGGACCCTGAAAACACACTTCTTGGGATTGAGTTTGATGCCATTTGCTTGGAGTTTTGCAAAGGTTCTCTCAAGATCGGCAATGAGGTGGTCAGCCCATTTGGACTTAACTATGATGTCGTCGACGTAGGCCTCAACGGTCCGCCCGATGAGGTCCCCAAAGCATTTGAGCATATAGCACTGGTACGTGGCCCTAGTGTTCTTTAGACCGAACGACATTGAGATGTAGCAGAATGATCCAAAGGGGGTGATGAAAGATGTCGCGAGCTAGTCGGACTCTTTCATCACGATTTGATGGTAGTCGGAGTACGCATCAAGGAAGCAGAGGGTTTCGCACCCTAAGGTAGAGTCGATTATTTGGTCAATATGTGGCAAAGGGAATGGATCCTTTGGGCAAGCCTTGTTGAGGCCCATATAGTCAACACACATCCTCCATTTTCTGCTCTTCTTTCGTACAAGAATGGGATTATCTAACCACTCTAGGTGGTGTACTTCCTTGATGAATCCAGCCGCTGATAGTTTTGCTATCTCTTCGCCGATGGCCCTGCGCTTCTCCTCGTCGAAGCGACGTAGGCGTTGCTTCACCAGCTTGGAGCCTAGATGGATATTCAAGGTATGCTCGGTGACCTCCCTTGGAATGCCTGGCATATTCGAGGGTTTCCACTCAATGATGTCTTTGTTGCCGCGGAGGAAGTCAACGAGCGCACTTTGCTATTTAGAGGAAAGCGTGGTACCAATGCATATCATTTTACCCTCTAAGCTGCTAGGATCTATGAGGACCCCCTTAGAGCCCTCTACTGATTTGAATGGCCTGGTAGATTTCTTTGCGTCGGGCGCTTCTTCGGCGACCTCCTCCTTGAGGGTGGCGAGTTCCCTAGAGGCGACAATTGCCATGGCATGGCCACAGCACTCGACCTCGCACTCGTAGGCACGTAGGAAGGAGGTGCCGATGGTGATGACCCTGTGGAGGCCTGGGATCTTCAGCTTGAGGTATGTATAGTTGGGGACAGCCATGAACTTCGCATAGCATGGACGTACCAGGATGGCATGGAAGGTTCTAGGGAACCCAACCACCTCAAAGGTGAGGGTCTCAGTCCTATAATTGAACTAGTCCCCAAAGGTAATGGGCAAATCAATCTGCCTGAGTGGCATGGCTTGCTTTTCGGGCACGATGCCATGGAAAGGTGCTCGGGTTGGGCGGAGGCGTGTTTGGTCGACACCCATCTCATCGAGCATCTTGGCGTACATGATGTTGAGGCCGCTACCTCTGTCCATCAGTACTTTGGTGAGTCGCTTTGGGCTAACGATCGGGTCGACCACAACCAGATATCTCCCTGGGTGTGGGACGGTATCCGGATGGTCGGTCTGATCAAAGGTTATGGTGGATTCCGACCACTAGAGGAAGGGAGGTGTGGCCGGTTGGGCCATGTAGACTTCGTGGCGTGCAACCTTCTAACAGTGTTTAGAGTCGTAGGCCGCTGATCCACCAAAGATCATAAGGCAGCCATCCGGCGTCGGAAAGCCATCGTCCTTCTCCTTGGCATCGTCCGCAGTGAGGGTAGGTTCTGTAGCACCCGGTTTTAAAGACAAAACCAGATACACACTATATGTGAGCCCAGGAAGTCAAATCTCACATATAGCCACAAATAAGGGTAATATCAAGAGACAATACTTATTACATAACGTATTAGTAAAAGGAATATAACCTCAGAGTATAGACAGCGGAAAGTCAACTCCGATCTTTAGGCGAAGACTCCAAATCCACAGGGACGACTGACTAGTTGACCACAAGCCTAACTCCTCCAGACTAGCAAACTGGTACCCATCTGGGATTTTTACCCAAAGTATAGAAAAGTAAAGCTCTTCTCCTGATCTGACAAAGCTAATACTTAGGTTTTACTTCGACCTCTTAGACTCCGTCAAACACTTGGCTGAGGTCTCTTGATCCAAACTAACTTAAAAGCTTCTCTGGTAACTTTATCAACATTTTGCTGGTCTTGGATAAACTTCCTTCTAACCAAACCTCATTATTTAATACTCTGAGTTCTCTTTTACATCCTTGAGTACCACCACGCTTCCGCTGCGCAAACTCGAACGTATGATACTTCATCTTACAAATTCTTCAACTTGGCTACCCCCTTAAGAAAAGATAAGCTAGGGGACACCAAAGTATAGATAGCATCTTCTTCAGATGAGCTTACTAGTACCAAGATGTTCTGTCATCCCAATGATACTCTTGTACATGGGCAAAGACAAGAAATCTGAATTTCCTTGCGAGCAGAAAAATAGAAGTGTGGTAAGATAGTTGTAACTCTCATTCTGTTATTCCAATGAAGTTGTAGCTTATATTATTGGAAAGCTTATCAAATTCTCCACAACTTCCTTATAGAACACTTTTCTGAATTCTATGGTTCACTTGGTCGAAAATAGTGCACAAGAGAAACTATTCCCGGTTCCAAATAGCACAGATGCATCGCCTTGTGATTGAAGTCTACTGTTGTCTAGAATTTCCTCAGGATTTTTGATCATCCAAAATCAGAGATATGAACCGATAAAGACAAGCAACTCTAAAGATATTATAGGAAAAACAGAAGAAAACCATAACCTAACTATTTATTTCATTAAACCTTATACCTTAATCCTATGAACTAAATGAAATTGTGGGAACACCCAACAAGATCATTGCAATCATTACAAAGATTCAAAACAATCATAAGCATAATGACAATTCAACAAGCAATAGAGATGCACAACTCAATCATTAACTCGACTTGCGCTGCTATCGTTTTTATTACATAAGGGGCACAACTCCTATCCTTAACTAAGGATCTTGGACAGTCTAGCATAATTTCTTCATTCACCACTCTCACCAAATGCTTCTTTCAGGTTGGTTATCACTAACACTTTCTGGTAACAGTCCAGTAGTGATCTGACTCTGGCTACTTCCATGGTGTACTTGTTGATTTTTCTGTGGGCAAGATTTAACATAATGTCCTTCCTGTTGGCAATGATGACACCTTCTCTTAGCTGGATCTTTTGTGATGTCATACTTGATAGAATTGTTGCTTGGTGTTTTGTCAGCTTTCTGACTCTAAAGATTCATCTTGGTTTGACTGATCTACTTTCTAGCTTGCTTGGTCTTTCGAGGTTGAAACTCCTTGTAGGTGATAGTCCACCCATCTATGCATACATCATGTGAAGTAGTTTTAGCTTGAGAAGCTTCTAACTCTTTATAGTTTAGATTCATCTAACTAGGGATCAGAGCTAGATGTGATGAATCCAAGTGTTGATTGCTTCCCAATACTTGCTCTGTTGAGACCTACTTTCTCTTCTTATCCACATTAGCTTCACAACTCGAGTTCACATTAACTTCCCTCTTATTAGACTTGTCTTGAAAATAGGGAAAACCATAATGTTTACATCACTGACATGGATCTTGACTTCCAAGAGTCTTGCTATGAACACCCTCCTTGAACTTCATCTTCTTCCAAGCTTCTACCACTTGTCTCTTCACTGGCTCCTTTGGTATGTTGCTCTGATCTTGCAACAAACACTACCGAGAACTTCTAGGCTGATTCATTCCTTCTAGTATTTGCTTTTGCATAGCGAATAGCTTTTTCCTTATCAAATGCAATCAAAGGTGGCATAGCTTGGTCCTCCTATTCTCTGATGTTGGCAGTTATCTCGTTATGTTCCATCTAATAGACCAAGAGAGAAGATTTAGAATAGAGACAAGGTTTTCATAACAGAATAGAGGCGGAAGTGAGCATAACTTTTCACATATAACAAGGTTAGAGAGAAAGCAAGGACTAAGCAAAGATGAAAGAATGCTAAAACGTCCAGTTCTAACTAGGCTTGCGTCCTACAGTCAGCATTGCTCTGATCCACTTTGTAGCACCTGGTTTTAAAGACAAAACCAGATACACACTATATGTGAGCCCAGGAAGTCAAATCTCACATATAGCCACAAATAAGGGTAATATCAAGAGATAATACTTATTACATAACATATTAATAAAAGGAATATAACCTCAGAGTATAGACATCGGAAAGTCGACTCTGATCTTTAGGTGAAGACTTCAAATCCACAAGGACGACTGACTGGTTGACCACAAGCCTAACTCCTCCAGACTAGCAAACTGGTACCCATCCGGGATTTTTATCCAAAGTATAGAAAAGTAAAGCAAGCGTAAGTATATGTCGTACTTAACAATTATATCATGGGGTTCATGACGCTCAAAAGGCTGACACTAGTTTAACTGTGATTAGCCTTTGTTTAGCATAATTTTAGCAATTGGTTGGCAACAAGTTTATCCATAAGCCCATAAACACATGATCAAGTAAACATGAATAATATATAGCATAAACAATTAATCATTAGTACCATTATCCATTAGTGATCATCTCTATTCCATAAGGGTCCAAGGCCGCTTGTGACGTGAGCATGGCTGTTATAATAGTTTTACACTCTGCAGAGGTTGTACACTTTCACTGTGAGTCGTGATTTACCCTTTCGCCTGAGGTAGCTAATCTCTTGACCCACTTCCAAGGAAGGTCGGTAGGGTTCACTATGAAGCCTTTCAAAGGTTCATCTAACAAGTTAAGGCCGCTAGGCGTATGTGGCCCTTCTCCAGGAGTGGCACGCGTGGGCACGCAGCACGGTACACACATCCTAGCAGAAAAGGAAACATACCCTCTTGCACCATAAAGGTAACCACTAACAAGCTAGAAAAGGTCCTCATACTGAGCTAAAGCTAGAGCCATATAGCTCTCACAGCTGTACTGTAAGTCCTGGATGATCGCTTACAGATAAGTCCTTAGGGAGAGGAATCTGAAGCATTTAGAAAGTAGCTAAATACTTTAGCCCCCTGTTTTCATGTTGCTAAAAAGTCATGTTTTAATGTTTATTGCATATACCATTAGTCAAGTTACAAGATCATGGTTTTGATTAAGCACTAGCAAAAACTACCCAATGCAATATCCCAAAGGTATCAAGGTACAAGATATCAAATGTCTATGATATCCTTATTGGCAACAAGGTAGACACATGCAATATGAATTAACTGATTAAAGGTGAATAGGTAACAAGGATAGTCCCATGCTATACTTGCCTTACACACCGATCCTTCAGTAAGCTTTAATCTTCAACGTCCTTCTTCTTCTTCTGGATCACCACATATATCTCACCGGCTAGATGTATTCATAGAACATCACACAAACATCCATACACATACATGCATAGCATACAATTGCATCTATATCAGATCAGTACACCAATCATAGAAAAATAAGTAAAAGAGTTTGAAATATGATTTCTACGCATTGCTACGAACACACAGTCGCGAGAAGCACTCTAATCAGAGCTACGGTTGAAAAGTTACAACTACTGAGACATTTACTTTATACGTAGAAAAGAAAACTATAGGCTTCATTTATGTTAACCATATGAATTCATATATAAAAGATATTTTATAAATAATATATATTAGATTAAGTCAATTTTAGATTTGGATTATAAAACTAAAGTAAATAAATCATATTTTATTTATGAAATCCAGTTGCATAATCATTAATCAAGATATGATTTAAACTATGATTTTTCAGAAATAACAATATAGTAAACACTATTACTAACGTGTAGATCTCGTTGTTATGAATCAATGCACCTTGAACGGACTATTTCGGAGTTAAAATGAATAAGTTATGATTTAAACAAGTTTTACTATAGTTAAATAATAGATTAAATCTACCCATGAATTTCAAATATTGAAAACATGCCTAACAGTACTATAAACACGTAGAAAACGTAAATACGGTCCTAACGCAATTTAAACGGGTCAAATCGGACTTAGAACACAAAAGTTACGCATGAAATAAGGTGCAATGGCATTTCGGTAAATAACTCGAACTCATTTTTGAATTAAAACAATTAAAATATGAAATTACACGGCTGCTGGACTATGGGTACTATTTCTGGAAAACATAGGGACCTAAACGAATAAAAATATGGCTGTTTTGCATTTATTTTGAATTAAACCGGATTGTAGGTTGATTACTTCAAAATGCATGGGCTAAACTGCAAAATGGGCGCGGCTGACTGTGTGTTGACTGTGTGTTGCTGACTGGGCAGACACATGGCGGTGTGTGAGTGGCGCGGTGCACCACGTGTGCGTGGGCGCGCACTGACGCGGCACTGTGGACCAAATCCACGGCCCACGGTGGACCGGTTACACACCGAAACAGTGAGATCTAATCGTGGCCGTCCGTGCGAATCCAACGGCGCGAAGTGAACATGAGGTCCCCCGCCGCTGCTCTGCGCCTCCGGTGGGCCCGCCATGGCCGGCGGCGAGCCAAGCTCGGCGGCGGACGCCGGTACGGCGATTCCGGCCATCCCGATCGAAACCAAACACACTAAAGTGAACTACATGAGCTCGCAAACTCGCTAGGGTACCACAACGGGGACGGGGAGCATGTCGGGGCGACGTCCCATGGCGGCGCCATTGTTGGCGGCTCAGAAGCTCGTCGTTTTTGCATTCTAAGACGCTAAACGCGACAAGAAAGGGGACGAGTGGGTACAGGAGCTCACCACGATTCGTATCGAGGTGGTTGCGTCGTCCAGGAAGGCTTCAGAGTGACCGGCGATGGCAACGGTGGTTGGAGAGAGAAATACGGCGTGGGTGAGCGGAAATCTGATCGAATCGTGACCAAAACGCGAAATCAATGATACCTACGGTTTCGGGGGAACACGGCGGAGCTCACGAGCGCGTCGGCGTCGAGGATAGTGCTCGAGAATGGGGGATTCACTGGCGGTGGTGAGAATGAGCTCGAGCGGACGGGAAAGGGAAGAAGAAGACGCTCGGTACGGGTTTTATAGGCCAGGCAGCGCTGCGTAGATGGAAGGGGAGCGGGGCGTGGGCGGAATTGGCCGCTTGCCTTGTAGCAGCGATGGCGCGGTGGCTTGCCTTGCATGGCTGCGCCATCGGCGGGGCAGAGGAAGGAAAGAGCGTGCGGGGAAGAAAAGGAAAGGGAGGGAGGCGGTGCTGACGTGCGGGGCAAGCGACGCTAAGCTGGGCTGCGTGGGCACGCGCGCGGAGCGACACGGAGGGCGGGCGTAGAGCAGTGGGCCACCGAGCGGTGGGCCGATGCAGACCAGCATGCGTGCGGTGCGGAGGTAAGCGCGAGCAATGGGCCGAGCAGCGAGCTGGGCCGCCGAGCAGGCCGCATGGAGCGAGCTAGCGCGGGATGGGCCGCGCGTGGGAGGAGGGGAGAAAGGCTGCTGGGCCGCCAGCAGGCCAGAGACGAGGAGGGGAAGGGAGTGAAGGGCTGGGCTGGTTTCGTGGCTGGGCCAAAAATGGAGAAAAGCAACTTTTTTTTTCAAATTCTAGTTTTCAAATTCCAAACCAATTCAAATCAAATTCAAGTATAGTTTCAAATATACTTCCCTTTTCAAATAAAAATGGACAATTTTGTTAGGCTTCCCAAGATAAACTTTACAACTTTTAAAAATACTTTTATTTTTTTCTAATTTCTTTTCTTTCTTTTCTTTTATTAAAAAGCCATTTTTAATTTCATTTCAAAAGCATTTTAACCATTTTGACTTTTCAATTAAAACCACTCAACCAATAAAATCAAATGCAATGACATGTATGCTCAAACATGTTGCTACCTTATGATGTATTTTAATTTAATGCAAAATTTTATTTTCCTATATTTCATGTGCACAAAAATTCATAAATAAATCATTTTAGCTCTATTTCAAAAGAGGCAAATTTTAGGGTGTTACAGGTTCCTTCCCCTGCTCCCCTTTGTTGGAGCCTCCGGACAAGAACCGCCGCATGAGGCTGCAGTCCTTGAGCAGATGCTTAACGGGAAAGGCGAGGTTCGAGCACGGCCCCTCGAGTAATTTTTTGAAGTGGTTCGGAGTGCCCTCCGCGGGCTTCCGACCACCCTTGCGGTCAGCAGCGGCCACAAGCGAGTCCTCGCGCCGTTGCTTCTTATTCTTCCTTTTGGCGGAACTATTGGAGGTGCCTTCGCCGGCACCCTCGTCCCGCCTTGCCTTGCCTTCGAGGAGATCAAATATCGCTTCGACCGCCTCTTCTCCTGAGGCATGGCTGGTGGTGATGTCCAGGAGTTCCTTGGTGGTTCGCGGGCCCTTGCGTCCCAGCTTATGAACCAAAGATTCGCAGGTCATCCTAGCTTATGAACCAAAGCTCCTATCATGTCGGCGTCGGCGACGTTAGGGAGCTCGTTGCACTATCGGGAGAAGCATCCGATGTACCCGCGGAGGGTCTCACCAGCCTTTTGATGGCAGTTCTTGAGGTCCCATGGATTCCCAGGGTGCTTGTATGTGCCCTGAAAGTTTCCCACAAAGATCTTTTTCAAATCCGCCCAACTCTGGATTGTGTTGGATGGCAGATGCTCCAACCACGCTCACGTCGAATCGGCCAAGAACAGTGGGAGGTTGCGGATAATGAAGTCGTAATTATCCGCACCACTGACTTAACAGACAAGCCGATAGTCTTCGATCCAAGTCCGAGGTTTGTCTCCCTAGAGTACTTAGGGATACTGGTGGGTGGTCAATACCTTGGCGGAAAAGCAGCATTGAGGATATGTTGGCTGAAGGCCTGAGGGCCGGGCAGGCTGGGGCTCAGGCTCCAGTCCTTGCCGCTGTCGTAGCTTCTACCGCGACAAGGATGATAGCAGCAGTGGGCTCCTTCTCTTGGGTCGTTGTAGGTGCGTCTGCGGGCGTCGATGGTGCTGCGTGCGTTGCGGTTATGGCCGAGACGCTGATGTATCTGGGCCGCAGCGCGCTGCCCGCCACCTTGTGGAGCTTGGTGGACTAATGCGTCCCTGGCGGGACGCACTGAGGGTGTGCGCTGGCTGGTGTCGAGCTCACGTCGCCGAGACAACGAGATCTCTGCCTGCTGCGTCGCCGCACGCTCAAGCAACGTGTGAATTTCGCGGTGGGCCCGACGATCCTCGGGCGTTGCGGCCTCTAGAAGGCCATGGAGCAAGACCATTGTGGGGGCGATGTTCTAGCTTGCCTGAGCGAAGTGAGGAAGGGTTTCATCGTCAGCGATTATCCTTTGGTTTACGTCATGGGCCACGGTGCGTGCGCGCCCACCGTCTCCCCGGCGTTCGATCTCCCAATCGACCTCCGCATATTCCCGAACAAGCTGTTGTCCAGCTTCGTTGATCTCCCACTTTCGGGCTCCCAGCTACTCCACCCCTATGCGAGGTGGGGCCACTATATCCCTTTCGCTTTTGCCACCGAGGTTGCCTGCCGGGGTAGTCTCCTCCGTGGAGACGCTTTCGACGTGTCCCTCAGGGGTATCCACCATGAAACATTCCCAGGAGGGGTGGTGCCTCCCCCTACCAGAGTCAGGGCCAGAGTCCGACCCTGGCTTCTCCGCGGGGAGGCCGTGGAGAGATTCCGTGATGCTTTCGATCATCCCCACAAACTCGTTGTTCGCGGGGGAGGAGATCGTGCGCTGTGCCACAAGGTGGCTTGCGGTCGCCGCGGCATTGGGGAGACCGAACGGAAGCGCCGTTGGGGCGCTCCGTGTGGAGTGTTCCGAGGAGAGGGTGAGGCGGCACAGGTCTTCCCTGGACGGCTAGGGTCCAAGGGAGACGTCGGGCTGGCGCTCAAGCCTCCCGTAGTTGAAGTCGATGGAGGGGAGAGATTGGATGGCGACGTGGGCCAACGCCAACTCTCCTCCCACCATGACGATGAAGTCCAGGTCACTGAAACACACATGTGCGCCCGGGACCCAGCTGATTGCGTGGCTAGCCATCCGAGGCCTGATTTGGAACACGCAAAGGCCCCTACCTGGCGCGCCAACTATCGGTGTTTCGAATAAACACCAACTAGTAAATTTATAATTGTTGCGCGTTAGGCTCGGATGGTGTACTAAAGGACATAAGGTTTATACTGCTTTGGGCAGAATGTCCCTACGTCCAGTTTGCTGCTGCTCGTGTTATTAGTACCGAAAAAGGTTCGTAGTAGGGGGTACAAACGGTCGAGAGAGGGACATTTCCCAAGTCTCTAATGGAAAGGTCGAAAGGACGCCAAGAGCTCGGTTGCTGCTTGGCTGTGTGTTGTGTGTCGAATTGATCCGTCGTCTTGCGTCTCAAAAATGATCGGTCCCCTTAGTGGGGTGCCCTGCCCAGCCTTTTACAGACCAAGGGGGGAGCATGGGTTATAGATGGGAGAAAGAGGAAAAAACCAAAGTTAGAGAAGGTCCTTCGAGGGAGCCGGGTCTTCCTTTTCCCCTGTGCCTGCCCTGCTAACATGGCAGACCGTGTCAGGGATGGCGTGTTCGCTGATCCTTATAGGGCCGTGCCCTGGCCTCTTTCAGCAAATGGGTGCATCCCATCCTACATCAGCGGATGGTGCGGCGTGTCAGAGAGCCGAGCTGTGACCCTTGGGGAGTAGACGCGGAAGTGACCATATGTTGGTCACTGTAGATATGTGAGCTCTGTCTTGGATCGTAGTGGTTGTCGTATGCTTGTGTTAGTATCCGCGTCCGAGGGCTAATGATGGAGCTTACAACACTGTGGGACAAAAGTCGGCGCCTACAACACTGTTCGGGCTCTGTCAGGTCGGAAAGGGCCTAAAGCGCTCATCCCGTCGTATCCTGACAATACCTTCCTGCGGCATGCAGGACATGGCCCTCGGTACTGCGGTTGACTCAAATGTCCTGTCGTACCCTGTGCTCGTCTTTATGAAGGAGCAGGGTGCAGTCATCGGGCGAAGTGGAGCCTACCCTTAGACGTCGGGCGAGGCGGGGCCTGTCCTCAGCCGTCGGGCGAGGCGGGGCCTGCCCTCAGCCGTCGGGCGAGGCGGAGCCTGCCCTCGAACGTTGGGCGAGGTGGAGCTAGCCCTCAGCCGTCGGGTGAGGCGGAGTGTGCCCTCAGACGTCGGGCGAGGCGGAACCTGCCCTCGGGCGAGGCGGAGCTAGCCCTTAGCCATCGGACGAGGCGGAGTCTTAGCCCTTGGGGTCAGGCGAGGCGGAACCAATCTTCCGTCGTTCGGGCAAAAAGTATAGTAGCGTTATTGTCTGACCGGAAGCGTCAACGTTCGATGGTTATTAATTCCACCTCATTTGGTACCCGGTATTAGGTCCCCGACACTATTCGACGAGATCATAATACAAACAAGTAGCAACTGGACGTACGACTTTTACTCGCATCCCGAGGGCCCGAACCAGTATAAATCTTGTGTCCCGACTATGGTTGCTCTTAGCATCAAGCGAGTTTCTATAAGAACCGAATATTTGCTGGTAAAAAAGACCGACAGGTCCGATAACCCAAATCTCTCCTTAATAATAAAGAGACAAAATTTCTATCACTAGTAACTTTTTATCTAGCTTAACTTAAAGTGGTTCGGTCTCGGCATCAGCTCCCGAAAAGTCCAGCTTCCGTTTTTCTCCTTAAGAAGGAATTGTCCGATTTTCCGTGAAAGACGTTCCCGTTCATGTGTGCTTTTCCGGTTCCCCTTCCCCGTATGCGGATCTGTACGTGAGGCAAACAAGTGAAGGAGGGAGAATCCAACAAGTCAAATCTATATCTATTCTATATCTATATTTATATCTAATAATAAAGAGGTAAAATTTCTTGCTCATCTTAATTTTCGTCTAACCTATAATCATACAGTGACTCGGCCTCGGTCATCAGCTAAAAAAAAAAAATCCCGTCCGTTTTCACCACGAAAGACGTTCCTCACGTGGGGTCTGTACGTGACTTTTTCTTTCTCTTTTTTGTCTCCCATATTTTATAAATATAAATAATAAATAACAAATATAGTACTATAAATCTTTGAACTCTTTATCCTTATGTAATAATCTAACAAATAAGCCACGACTTACATAATTTATCATCCAATAGAATCTATATCTATATGCTCGTTCAAGTTAGAACAACTCGAGTATGATATTAATATAGAGTCCAATTATAAGACGTATTGGGTTCCACCGAGTCATGTACTGACATACGCAAGTCCATATAACTGTCGTGAACAATAGTTACAAGTCAATTGGTATACATGTTTCCCAAACAAACTAAACACAAAAGTTACATAGGTTAAATTAAATTATGGCATGTTCATCCGACTAGAATCCATTAAGAACACTCGACCATGTTTTGAACTTTTCGATCCGATCAGAAGTAAATTAATCTATACTTATATGTATTATATTCGTATCTATAAAGCATAGAGCATTTTATTGGTATGTCACTCTCTCACAAATATATATAAATTAGAGCAACTTATCTAGCTAGCCATGATGCGGTGCTGAGTTCGATTCCAAAACGAATACGAACATATAACATGATCATTAGATAAACATCTAATCCTCTAGTGCTCATGCAAATTAGGGTGGCTAGCGAACATCGAGGCACGGTAGGGAGTCCAGATCCAAGATGAATTTGAACACATGATACGATTATTAATAAATCTAAGATGCAAGTTAGCGAGGTGACTACGTAACAAGTAAACATCGTTGCAACGCATAGGCACATTTGCTAGTTATACTAATGTTGCAAGTTGTTCATAATATAGTTGGTACTCAAACCGGTATGCTGAAAATTCTACGATCAGCCACCCTGAAATTTCAGCAAAACCCTAGCCTGTTTCTCTTTCCATGAACCCAAAACCAGCATGGAAGCATACTGTGTAGGGCAAAAGGAAGTTACGGCCAGTGGAAAGGGAAAATGCAGGCCTGAAAAATGGAGTCATGTTGTTTGGTATTTTCCTTCGCTAGAGGCTATTTGGTTCGAGGAATGAGTTGGTCCATCATTTTTTCACTCATATTTTTGTTTGGTTTGTGAAATGGAATAGGTTGATCCATCATTATTTTATTCCTGACAAGCTAATAGTTAGAATGAGGAATAGAGTCAATCCACTAAATTTGAGGAATGGATTAATTCCACCAAATTTGAAGAATAGAATCATTATGCACCACCTCATCTAAAATGGAGTGATTCATCAAACCAAACATCCTATAAATCTACAACGTTTGGTCTCTACGTTAAGGAAAATATGCTATAGTATAATAAAAGAAAAAAATATTAAAGTTTCTAACAACTAAAATATGAGTTTCGCTCCGGTAGTCCTCCACAAGAGAGTTACACGAATATTAAAGCAGCGCTGATTAATTCTAATTAATTTCGGCATGGGTTAAGTCTGGGCCCGGCCCTACCCTTGTCCAACCCAGGCCCCACCCCGGTCCAGACGAGTTCAGTTGGAGTTCGATCGTTTTCTTTGATCCGCAATAGTCGTGCGTCTTTTCCTCGTAATGACGGCCGATGGCGAGTTCGACGGTGGCGGCGCATGGAGTCTCCTCGAGTCTCCTCGCTCTGCGTTGCTCTCCTAGTGCGGACGGCGGAGGCGGCGCACAGGACGAAAGGCGGCAACGGATAGTGCCTTCCATCCAGCAGTCCGCTCGTCCGACTGTCGAGCTCGATCAGAAAACGATTTACCACGCCTAATTTCTGCAACTCATTCGAATTCCGTCTTTATGCAATTTGAGTATTTGTTATCAGACAAATGCATACTGAAATTGCATTTTATTTTATTTTTTCCAAATACACTCGTTCATCCAAATCATATGGAACCCCCGTCCTTCGCTCGGGCACTCAGAGATGTGCCTCCGTCGCGTGGCCAAATCATATGAAACACCAGTCCACCGCTGCCGTCTCTCGCCCATCACCGCCGCGTCCGCACCCGAGCCTGGGGCCGGTCTGGCAGCTTCGGAGTGTCCCTCCGCACCTCCGTGCGCCACGGCTGGGCTTGGGTAGCGTCTAGACCAGGGTGGGCAGCGGCTGGGCTTGGGTCGGATATAGGTTGGACTAAACCCGTGCCAAAGTTAATTAAAAGTAATCACCTATTGCTTTAATAGTCGTGCAAATCTCAAGGAGAGGACCACCGGAGCAAATCTCCTAAAATATTTTCCATGATGGTTTTTCTTCACTGAGGCATGATACATTAATACTGTAGTTCATGACACGAGTGAGAAGCAAACAACTGCAATACATTTATTTGTACAGTCAAAGGACTTATTTTAAATGAATGTAGTTTAGCTGGTTGGGTTTCTTGTGATGGAACATGTCCACCTGGTTTAAGTTCTTGATTTGATGCGACGCTTGTATTTTTCTAGATTTAACGGCATTGTTCTTTCAGCAGAATATCCATCCGATACTATCCATATTTAACTTCGAATCCTATAAAGAAATAATTACTCGTACTCATATCCTCAATATCTGTTTATTTCAGATCCGGCTTCATCTCCCTCTGTATAAGAGCCTAAAGGCCTATTTGGCTCCCGCCACAGCCGCACAACACCACAGCTGTGGACTGCCACAAGTGTGGCGGACGAATCGTCCACCAGACAGTTGGTGAGCTATGGCGCCGAAAATGAACTAGCAGCTGTGTGGTAGCTGCCAAACCTTTGGCGACGTGCGACGTGAGTGTTTGGCGCGGTGACCTGAAGGGCGTGTTGGACGTGATCCAAATTAACACGCCCTAAACTCTGAAAACATATGCATGATTATTTGATTCGCACATGGCGCACTAAATTGGCAATTACGGAACATATCGATGTACCCTCACCAACCTCACCTCTTGAACAACAATAGGGTTGATGCATGGTGATGATCTCAATCCATGCCTGTCTGCAAGGACAATGGCACAATGCAGTCAGATGCATATACATGTACTATGTGTTGATGAATGAATGCCCATAGCTTTTACCCAGTGCAAGGACAATGTGCAATGTTGGCTGATTCCACAGCAGGTGTACAGGAACAGGACACATATAGACGTATTGATGTCGAATATTGATTGTGCTGCCTCTAATCGAGAGCTATCAGAAACCTCAACAGTTCTTCTTCTGACACCACACGAACTTATATTAGGAATTGAAGTTTCTCACCAAACATCTGCACCCATGGTTCAATACTTTAAAATGCCATTGGGATCACCGTGCACCCCGTGTACCTAGCATGCAACCCATGCACACCATGATGCAATTGCAGTGAAAAGTTATGGCCAAGAGCCTCTTGGTTGCACACTTGTATAGTATACGGGTTGTACAAAAAACGGAAAAAGTTTACTTAACCCCTCACCTTTCATACTTGGTCTACTTCACCCCCAATTATGAAACCATCTGTTTTACCCCATGAACTTTCTAAAACCGTCTATTTTACCCCCTGGGCGGTTTTCAGCGGCGGTTTCGCTACAGTAACATCGGGTCTGCTACATCAACGGTGGGTTTGCTACAGTGCCGGTGGTTTTGAATTTCCTTTTTTTTTATTTATTTTCGGTGAATTTTTGAAAAATCATAGTAAATCATAGAAAAATCATAAAATGAAAAATCTAATTTTATTGGACTCCACATGAGTAGATCTACACAGTGAATATATAATACGGTATGCTTTAGTACAATTTTTTTTGGAGCTTTAGATTAATTGGGAAATCCAATTTTGTCTGTAATTAATTAGAATTTATCTATAACTAAGTTATATATAGTCCAATGAGTACGAAATTTTTACTATAGTTCAAGCATACAATAATTAGCGTACCATAAAAATTTTACCACAATTGGACCATAGAAGCTGCAGCTATGAATTATTCCAATTAATTACAGACAAAATTAGATTTTCCTATTAATCTAAGGCTACAGTAAAAATTTTGTACTAAAGCATACCGTATTATATATTCACTATGTAGATCTACTCATATGGAGTCCAACAAAATTAGATTTTTTATTTTATGATTTTTCTATGATTTACTGTGATTTTTCAAAGATTCACCGAAAATAAAAAAAAAGAAAATTCAAACACATCATTACTGTAGCAACCCGCTGTCAAAAACCGCCCGGGGGTAAAATAGACGGTTTTGGAAAATTCAGGGGGTAAAACAGATGGTTTCATAGTTAGGGGTAAAGTAGACCATGTATGAAAGGTGGGAGGTTAAGTAGATTTTTTCCTACAAAAACAAAGTGTCCGCTTTAAAACTGGTGACTGGACATATGATGGCATGGAGCGTGAATAGTCTGTTTCTACTAATGGTACCGTCAATTCACATTCATATTGTATCTATCTCCGTTCGCGAATGTACAAATGTTTGGACGCATCACTACTACACAGTGTTTTCATGGTAGTTCAAAAATGGTTTGTAGGAGGGCCTTGTAGTAACCTATATCCGAAATGAGTCGTAGAATTCTATTATAATTTTAATCTCAAAACTGTCGGACCTTAATTTTATGGTCCTCTGTGTAACCAGATTGATATAAAAAACCATACTTTTATTACTAATGGAGAAAACACATTACATGGTTCGGGTTTACATAGCTTGGGCCACTGGCCTTATATTGTATATCAGAATTCTAAGACAACGGTCCTATGTCAACGTGGCTTCATTTCTATAGGCAGCTTGGAGTGCGGACATAACCCTAAACTTGTTCCTTAAGCGTACTCCTATATCCCAATCGTCGTGGTCCTAGCGTAGCTCTCTCGTACGGCTCCGTCTTCTAGTATACTCCGGGTATTCTATCCTTGCGTAGCTCTAGAAGTTCTATCCTGGTATATCCTCTAATAGCTTAACTCCTAAAAGTGTAGAATGGAGGGGGTTGTGTGGGGGGTATGATCCCAGATACCCACGGCAGACCACATGGGCTGCGCCCCTCGGGGCAGCCCAGCCCACAAGACGAAGCCTTGCGAGGCACGATCCTGGTCGGCGCCTTCCGCAAGACATCTGAAAGATATCCTGAAGATACTGCGAGATCTGTTAGGATATGTATGATCCCAAGATTTCTGTAATCAGTTATTACTTTCCGGTTATCTCTCAGATCTAACCGACTTGTAACCCTGCTCCCCGGACTATATAAGGCGGGCAGAAACCCCCTCCAAACTCACGCAATATCATACGATAGCTAATACAAACCAACAGACCACAGGAGTAGGGTATCACGTCATACTAACGGCCTGAACTTGTCTAACTCGTGTATCTCTGTTGCCTTCTTGTTCTTGATCTCACGCTCCCTTGTCGATCAATCTACCGTCGTGGGATACCCCTCGGAGGACTATCGATGATATTCTGTCGACAGTTGGCGCGCCAGGTAGGGGTGTGCGTGCTGTTTCCTTGTCGAACAAGATGGTTTTGTCCATAGGCTCTTCGTCCCTCCCGCAGCCCGGCCAGATCTTCACGGTCGGATCAATCTCGTGGATCACCAACGCTGACAGAGTCGGAGAGCTCCTCGAGCCGGTGCAGATCGATTCTGCTCTGATCATCCCCGCACATGCGATTGCAGATCCGATCTCGGAGCCGATTCCGAGGTCTCCTTCATCAACAACTCGCCGTCCGCTTCCACGCTACCAGAGGAGGCAGATCAACAACAACGATCTGATCGAATCCATCGATCGGGTCAGACTGAAGCTCGTCGATTGTCTCTCCATCGCCGAATCAGCTCTGGACACTTTGGTTCAGCGCCAACCACCCTCCGATCCAGATCTATCGAAGGCTGCCCGGGAAATTCCAGGATTTGTGGCTTTGCCCTTCGGGCTCACCAATGTCGCTGCCACTTGCCAAGAAGCCCTGAGGGGCAAATTCACCGACCAGGTGGAATGCGCTCGTCTACTCGCTGACCAGATTGCCGACCAGCCTCCACCAGCCGTCAACATGCTACACTTAGGCCGATGCCCCGGAGTGCCCCTCCAGACTATCTCGGAGGAAAATCTGGGTTCCGAGTCTCAGGGCTCCATGGAGACCTTCGCTGAAACCTTCTCCGAGCAACTCCTTCTCCCACCCTTCCGGGGTGGTGCGATCTTCAATGTCAGCGTCGACAGCCCTCCACGGAATGGCAAAACCGAGGAGGAGCGTGTTGCTCGGGAGAACCAGAACGTCAACCGCGCCCAGCGTTGAGAAAATGAGGCAGCCATTGCGAGGGCCAAGGCTGCTTAGAATAATCGGCTTGATTCACAAGGAAGACCGATCCCGCTCCACCGTGACCTCGATGAAGAATTTCTCCGCGTTGACGGCCACGACGTCTTTAAGACTCCAAGCACCAATCTAGCACTGGCCGCCAATGAGCTCGCTTGCCTCCCGCATATGCTCGAGCTCGCCAAGGTCGCCGCCATGCTTAAAGCAGCACACTGTCAGGTTAATGAGATTCGCGAGGATCAGAGACCTTTGTGCTCTACGAGCATGATTCGCCGATCAGCTGCGCTGAGATCTAATCACCGCCCCAGTCAAAGCCGTTTCACCAACTAGTCGCGGACTCAGCCCTCGAGCCTATCACTGACCGCAACGCTGCAGACGACCATGTTGACAACCCCGAGGGGCCTCCAGCTTTCACAAGGCCGCTCCGAACACTTCGGTGGCCGTATGGTTTTAAGATCACTGGGGTCGAGCCCTATGAAGGAAGGATGAACCCGACATAGTGGCTGTAGGCTTACGCCACTGCTGTCCGCGCTGCCGGAGGAGACACTAGTGTCATGGCAAATTATCTCCCCATCATGCTCATGCCACCCGCCATGAGCTGGTTTACCAGCCTCACGCCGGACTCCATCAGATCCTAGGAAGAGCTAAAGAAAGTCTTCACCAACAACTATATGGCCACGTGTACTCGACCCGGCACCAAGCATGATCTCAACCGCATCAACCAAAAGCCATCCGAGCTCCTCCGTAGCTACATCCGACGTTTCTCCGAGATGAGGAACTCTATTCCCAACATCACGGAAGCGGAGGTCATCACCACCTTTATCCGAGGACTCCACCATCGCGAGCTTCGCTCCAAATTAAACCGCAAGCCGCCCACCGGCATCGGCGAGATGATCACTACGGCCAACCAGTATGCCGACGCCGAGGAAGCCGAGGTGCGCTTCAACGAGGATGCGGGCACTCATCGCCCATCTCACCGCTACGACGACCGCCCCGACGACCGACGCCACAGCGACCGCTACCCCGACGACCATAGCTACCATCGTGACAACGACCGTGATCGGATAGGAGGACCTAGGCCTGGCCAAAATCACCGCCGTTGGCTAGACCACATCGTCACCGTCGTCAGTCAACCTCGCGCCAAGCGCAACTACGACGAATAGTACCAAATGGTCCTCGACGGCCCATGCCCTCTTCACAAGAACGCCAAACACAAGATGAAGGACTACATCGGATTGGCTAAGGAGTTCTAGGACAAGAAGATGGACGACAATGCCAACGATGGAGCTGGAGGTCACCGACCACCTAGGGGCAACAACAATGCCTTTCAAGACAACGACAAGGTGGTCGCCACCATCTTCGGGGGCCTCGCCTCCACTGAGAGCAGAAGAGAGCGGAAGCTCGAAGCACGGTGGGTGCTCTCCGTCACTACGGAAGACGCCACTACCAACCCCATCTATCGCCCATGGTCCGAGGTCCCCATCACCTTCAGCAGGGCTGACCAGTTGGTGGATATTCCCTACACAGGGTGTTTTCCCCTCATCCTCGATGCAACCGTACAGAAGGTGCTCTTCAGAAAAGTGCTTGTTGACGGCGGGAGCGCTCTAAATCTCCTCTTCGCTGGAAAACTAAAAGAGCTAGGCCTCGGTTTGTCAGATCTCACACCTTCCGACTCTACCTTTTGGGGTGTGGTGCCAGGCAGGGCCTCTGAACCGCTTGGAGAGATTACCCTACCAGTTCAGTTTGGCATGACAAGCAACTACCGCGTCGAACATATCAACTTCTATGTCACCGACTTTGACACCGCCTACCACGCCATACTTGGTCGGCCAGCTCTGGCCAAGTTCATGGTCATACCACACTATGCCTATCTGGTGCTTAAGATGCCTTCGCCTGCTAGAGTATTGGCCCTACGGGCCAACCTCACCATCACCTACGCCTGCGAGACAAAGAGTCTCGCCCTCGTCGAAGCCACCGACCGCTCCATCTAGATGGCTAACGTGGTCACCGAACCCAAGACGGTGCCTACCAAAGACATGGAGATCCTAGAGCTAGAGCCTCCCCGTGCCTCCGCCAAGTCAAAGGAAGTCAAGGAGGTCGGCCTCGGCCTCGACGATCCCTCCAAGACCATGAAGATTGGGGCTCACCTTGACCCCAAATAGGAAAGCGCGCTCGTCTCCTTCCTATGTGCCAACGCCGACGTGTTTGCTTGGAAACCTACAGACATGCCAGGGGTACCACGGGAGAAGATCGATCACTCCTTGAATGTCTCGCCGACCGCCAAACCGATCAAGCAGAAACTCCGCCGATTCACGCTTGACAAGAAGGAGGCTATTAGGGTAGAAATAAAACCGCTCTTAGCTGCCGGATTCATAAAAGAAGTGTATCATCCAGATTGGATATCAAACCCTGTTCTCATTTGAAAAAAGAATAAAGAATGGAGAATGTGTGTTGATTATACTGATATTAACAAACACTGCCCTAAAGATCCCTTTGGCCTGCCTTGGATAGACGAGGTTGTAGACTCCACCGCTGGCTGCAAACTGCTCTCCTTCCTTGATTGTTACTCCAGCTATCACCAGATTTCCCTAAAGGAAGAAGATCATATCAAGACATCGTTCATCACGCCCTTTAGTGATTACTGCTACACAACCATGTCCTTCGGACTCAAGAACACTGGAGCAACCTATCAAAGGGCCATCCAGACGTGCCTCGACCAACAGATTGGCCGCAACATCGAAGCCTACATCAATGATGTGGTCGTCAAGACCAAGGCCATCGACAATCTTATCGCCGACCTTGAGGAAACTTTCGCCAACTTGAATAAGTACCGATGGAAGTTGAACCCTTCAAAGTGCATCTTTGGAGTTCCATCCGGTATACTATTGGGCTACATTGTCAGGGCTCGAGGCATCGAACCTAACCCTGATAAGGTCTCCGCCATCACCAACATGAAATGGCCGACATGTGTTAAGGATATACAGAAGCTTACAGGCTGCATGGCTACCTTAAGCCGCTTCATATCACGCCTCGGCGAAAAAGGGCTACCTTTCTTCAAGCTCCTCAAGGCCTCCGAGCGCTTCTCCTGGTCAGAGGAGGTAGACACATCTTTCGAGCAACTCAAGTTGTTCCTAACAAAGCCTCCGATCATGATAGCGCCACGACCAGATGAAACTCTGTTGATCTACATCGCCGCCACTTCCCGCGTCGTCAGCACAGCTATTATCGTCGAACGCGAGGAAGCTAGGCACGCCTACAAGGTGCAACGTCCGGTATACTTCATAAGTGAGGTACTTAGTGAGCCCAAAACTCGTTATTCTCAGGTACAAAAGATGTTATATGCAATTCTGATTATGTCTTGCAAGCTCCGACACTACTTCGACTACTACAAGATCGTCGTGGTCACTGAGTTCCCTCCAGGGGACATTCTCCACAACAAGGAGGCCAACAGCCGCATCATCAAGTGGGCTATTGAGCTTGGTACTTACTCCATCGAATTCAGAAGCAGGCTTACCATCAAGTCACAGGCGCTCACCGATTTCATCGTTGAGTGGACCGAGATCCAAGAGCCTATCGCTGCTGCCTACCTCGAGCACTGGGTGATGTACTTTGACGGTGCCCTTAACATCAATGGTGCTGGTGCGGGCATTCTGTTCATTACGCCAACCAAGGATAAGCTCTGATAATGTTCTCTGGATACACTTTCCGCCCTCCAACAATGCCGCCGAATATGAAGCATATCTCCACAGACTTCGTATAGCCATCGAGCTCGGCGTCAAATGCCTCATGGTGTATGAGGATTCTGCACTGGTCATCAACCAGCTCAACAAAGATTGGTCTTGCTCCAGCGAGAAGATGGATGCATATTGCGCCAAAATCAGGAAGCTTGAAGGAAAATTCTACGGCATCGAGTACCACCACGTGGTACGTGACCAAAATCAGCTCGCTGACCACTTATCCAAGTTGGGCTCCTCTCACGCCGTGATCCCACCGGGGGTCTTCATTCAGGATCTCCTAGCGCCATCCATCAAAGAAGATAATGAAGTTCAGGAAGTTCCCCCCGCCGAACAACTGGTACTTACAGTACCTTCACAGGCCACTGATTGGAGGGAGCAATTCATCAAGTACCTCACCATTGCTGAGGTACCCGCCGACAAGACTGAAACCAAACGACTAATTCGTCGAAGCAAGCATTACGTGCTGGTGGACGACCACTTGATGAGGAAAAGTGCCAAGGAAGGGATACTGCAGAAATGCATCACCAAAGAGGAGGGAGTAAAGCTACTTCTTGAAATTCACTCTGGTTCCTGTGGCAACCACGTGGCCTCGAGAACACTGGTCGGCAAGGCTTTCCAAGCTGGTTTCTTTTGGCCCAAATCCATTTCTGATGCAGAAGACCTCGTCCGACGTTGCGAAGGATGTCAATTTTTCGCTAAGCAAATACATGTGCCGGCGCAAGAGCTGCAAACCATCCTAGCTTCCTGGCCCTTCGCATGCTGGGGACTGGATATGATCGAGCCTTTCAAACCAGCACCCAGTGGTTTTCAGTACGTGTATGTTGCTATCGACAAGTTCTCCAAGTGGATTGAATATAAACCACTTGTCTCGGCTACTGCAAAGAAAGTAGTCGATCTCTTCAAAGATATCACCCACATATTTGGTCTCCTGAATAGCATCATCACTGACCTCGAAACTACATTTACTGGCCATCACTTCTGGGACTTCTATGAAGACTGTTGCATCTCCGTCAAATATTTCTTCGTTGCCCATCCTAGAGCCAACGGCCAGGTCAAACAGGCGAATGGCATGATCCTTGATGCCATTAAAAAGTGACTATATCAGAAAGAAGAAAAGCACCCGGGCAGATGGCTCAAGGAGGTACCAGCCATAGTCTGTGGATTGCATACTCAAGCTAGTCGTAGCACCGGCATGACTCCATACTTCTTAGTCTACGGCTCAGAAGCCATACTACCAGCGGACATTGCTTTCTGAGCACCTAGGGTGGAAAACTATGATGAAGAGCAGGCCGCAACTGTTCGGTTAGAGGACGTCGACATGGCCGAGGAAGAACGCCTAATCACCCACGTCCGCACAGCTAAATATCTAGAAGGCTTGCGGAGGTATTACAACTGAAATGTCAAAGGTCGTTCATTTGCTGTTGGTGATCTTGTTCTCCGCAGAAAACAAAAAACTGAAGGGATGCATAAGCTCTCTTCCCCTTGGGAAGGGCCTTACGTCGTCAAAGAGGTTACCCGACCAGGGTCTTATCGCCTAAGTGACTTAGAAGGAATCGATGTTCCCAACTCGTGGCACATCGAACACCTTATCCATTTCTATCCTTGAAACGCTCTAGATATGTACTCTCCACTTTTATGTTGAATAAAGTTTTGGTCTACATAACTTGTCTCCATTTTGTCTCCATTGTGGTTTAACATCCACTTGTGGTCGCCGAGCTATATGCTACTTCATAACGAACTCCAATACGAAATCGCCATAATTGCGTCGACCATGTTTCTCCAAATCTCCAATGTTATCGCCGAACCATTTTCTCCAAAATCGTCGAACGATTTCTCCAAGTCACCGACACATTTTTCGCCAAAAAACGCCAAACATGTTTTCTCCAAATCGCCGAACACGTCTCCTCTAAATCACCAATGTATTTCGCCGCGCTTCTTCTCCAAATCGCCGAACACGTCTCCTCTGAATCGCCAATGTATTTCGTCGCGCTTCTTCTCCAAATCGCCGAGCACTTTTCTCCAAATCTCCAGGATATTTCGCCAATCAGCGAGCAACACGCTTTCTTTTTTGTTCTCTTCCGAAAAAACCAAGTCTCTGACCTCTCCCTACACGTGCTACGGGCTCCGCGCTCTGCGTTGTTGGTGGTCGGCTGTGGTTCCTTGGTCACGCCTATTCATCCTACATGTCTACGGGCTCTACGCTCGATGTTATGGATTATGGGCCAGCCAAGGCTAAGAGTTCAGCATAGCATTAATTGCTCGGACGCCGCTTGTATTACCTATATCTCTAAGTTATTTTGATAATTGCCGTGCAGCTCACGTTCCGTTCTTTTCTCTATAGAGAAGACCCAGTCTCTGATCTCTCCCTACACGTGCTACGGGCTCCGTGCTCTGCGTTATGGGTGGTCGGCTATGGTTCCTCGATCATGCCTGTTCCTCCTACACGTGCACGGGCTCCACGCTCAACGTTATGGACTATGGGCTAGCCAAGGCCATAAGGGTCAATAGCGAACCAATTGCTCGGACTCTACTTACACTACGTGGTTAAAGCTATGAAGATTTTTCGCCGAATTACAATCTAACCGCATACACATGCACCATATAATATTTATCATATACATAAGTGTTTTTACGCCTTCACGCGTTTTAACTACACTGTCTAGGAATTACAGATGATATCCGCCAGCCAGGTCATTGTGCTCCACCATTGCCGTCAGCCTCACCAAACATGTCTATATCACCGGCTAGATTCTTCGCTGCGTCCTCCACCTCATCCTCCAGCTGTTGGGTCTCTGCATCGCTTAGTCCTTCGGTGAAACCACCCCCTATAGACTAAAAGTCGAGGGTTGGGTAATGAGACCGAACCACCATAAGAACATGAGTAGCGACGGTCACGATGGCGTCACAGTTGAAGGTCTTAAAGTTCTCCCACGCTGCCTTGCACCTCTGGATGATGGTGTCCGAACATTGCCGCCTGCCGTCGGGCTGAGTAGCCATCTCCAAGTCGACACAATCAAGCACTGGCTTAATTGCGGCAACTACAGCGTCGAAGTTCTCCTTTCGAGTCTTGGCCTCCTGCACCAGCACGTCGAACTGCGCCTTGGCTTTATGACGATAGCCTACAAACATTACAATGTTCTGTCATACCAGAAAACTACTTCAACAGTAACTCCAACCAGGAGGTATTCACCTTTTAGCTCCTCGGCCAGTTTGTCTGCTCGCTCTGACTCTTTTGCTTTCTCCTGTCAGATTTGCTCGATGGTCTGGCGTAGCTGGCAGAGCTCCGCATCATGCTCTGCAAGCAAAACAGTTATCACCAAAATTACGGTTGTTCAGCAATTACAAAGTACATTCACCAATATAGCATACCGGATTTTTGCTCGGATACACTTTTGAGCTATTCGCATTTCTTGTCCAGCTGCTCGGAGACGTTCTTAAGTTGCATGGACATAGTGGCCAGCTACTCTAATTTTTTCTGCAACTGCTCGGATGTAGCCGCCAATTTTTTGGAAAGGACTCCCCTATGAGGTTCCAAGTCCCGTGAGTTGGACTCTGCAAGGTCTTGCTCATGTCGGGCTCTCTAGATGTTCTTCTTTGAGAGGTTCATTGCCTCCCTGAGTTTCTTGTTCTCCTCGGCGAGGGGCTCCATCCTCTTTATTAGTTGGTGTCGATGCTCGGTAGTCTGGGTTATCCCCTATAGATGTACAGTGCTAATGATGAACTTCGATCTCCAATAACATGTATGAGCATTTCAGTTGCAGTACTCACCTCGATTTGCTTCATTACTCCGGCGATGGTGATTTTCAATCTCTTCATCTCCCTTGTGGTGTTTTCCTCCTCGACAACCACCACCTCGTTGCCACGTTTGCGGATAATCCGAATGGACTGCAGTTGAGGTTCGGCACGTTCGATCTCCTCCACCTCGTCCTCTTCTGCCATGGCTTGAGGCACCATCAAGGGGCTCTGAGGACGGACAGCGGGTCCGACCATCCCTGGCAACGCTTTAGGCGTTAGCATTTGCTCCTCAGCCGTCATCGGATTTGCTTCCTTGGGTTCTAGCGCATCATCGGCAACTGTAGCTTCCGCTCCCGAAGGCCCAACAGTTCTCGCCATCGCCTCGGGCGTCGTCACTGAGGCGTCTGTTGTTTGCGCTAATGGTTCACCGCTGCCAAGACCACCGACAAGGCGGTTGACCTTTCTTTCGGTCGCCGGGCGCTCAGGACTCTGGGATAGGAGCATCCAGCATTGCCCCCACCGTGGGTTCAGGCCTCAGTGTTGCACTATGTCAGATCAGCTCGTCAGTAGCTAAGGAATTTAAGAAACCACAGTGGTACTCAAAGACAAAGATGCTTACGGTTTGGTCTGTCGGTTCAATTTCTTAAACCGGCGGTGCCTGCCCGAACCCCCAGGCGCAGCTGTGTTTTTAACCCCAGTGTTCTAGGAGGAAGGTTCCTGCTCCTCCGTAGCAGACCTCTATTCTATTTGATGCTTTGGGATCCTCTCCGCACGCCGCTCTGGGTTCACCTCCCCTTGTTGCTCGGGGACTCCGATCATTTGCACTACCGGGGCTTCCGCCGTCTGCTGTGCAGGGATCTCCCTCGCTCGCTGCTCAAGGATTTCTTTGTCTCCCCTAGATCGATCTTCTACGCCTGCGCTGTGCGGGGGCTCCTTTGTGCTCGGCAGACCAGCTGTCGAAATTTTGTCATCATCGGACCAGTCGAACACTGCGGTCCTCCACGGTCGAGTGGTCTGATCATCGCTAAGCGAGATGCCGCCTGGTTTGAGGGAAGCGGCACCCATCGTCTTTCTTTTCTTCTGAGCTAGTTCGTCTTCCGCTAGCCTCTTCCCCTGGATTTTCTCTAAAATTGGGGATGAACTCTCTGACGAGGTGCTTACTGCCTCTTCTGCGGGCTGTGGCGGTGGCTGGGCGTCTACCCCTTTTGGCGATTCACTCCTCGGCACGCCCGAGAAGTAGATCGCCCTCTCCTGCAAATGGATCTTTGCATAGGTGAATTACTTCAGATGGTCGAAAACGACGATAGATAAAAATCAGTACAAATGTAAACCTAAGATGTTTACCTGGGGTGGCAGATTCTTGTAGTTAAAGGGTTTTGAATACCCTAACATCTTGAATGAGGTAAACGGAGCGAATAGTTTTGCAGCCTGCTCCTCCACAACATCTCTCAACAGCATCTCCGGCCTCTCCCGGGTACCATCGGTTTCTCCCTTGAATTCAAAGGAGGGGTGGGCTCTCTCCTTGCAGGGTTGAACGCGATGAGCTATGAAGCTCAATGCTACCAATCCGCCATTGGTCTTCACACCCTGAATTATGCTAAGGAGCTCTTTTACTTGTTCCATATCAGCGCTTCTTGGCATCTCCGACCAGCTCCTCTGGTTTGCCGAAACGTGATCGGTATCATAGCCGATGGCTGGATGGCTCTGCCTTACATAAAACCACCTGGTGTTCTAGTTTTTTAGTGATGTGTTGAGCGGCACAGTAAGGTACTCCCCTGCCATCCCATCACACAGCTGCAGGTATACCCTGCCGACCACCTTGGAACCACTACCGCCTCTCTTCTTCAGCCAGAACAGGTAGCGAAAGAGGTTGAAGTGGGGGAGGATTCCAAGGTATGCTTCACAGAAATGGATGAAGATAGAGATGTGTAAAATGGTATTTGGGTGGAGATTGCACAAACTAACCACCCAAAGCTCCATCAAATCCCTAAGGAATGGGTGAACAGGAAATCCCAACCCACGCCAGAAGTAATCTTCGAATACCACCACTTCATCGGTATGAGGTGTTGGGAAGGGCTCAGTGAGGGCCGGCCGCCATCCAACGGTGGCGCAGTCAGGAAGAACGCCAGCTTCCACCAATCTGTTTAGCTCCGCTTCTCTCGTACGCGACGGCACCCATTCTCCGTCACGCCGGGCTTCGGTTCCCGCTTTCTTAGGGCTCGTCTTCTTCGATTTGGTGCTTCCCTTCTTTAGTGCCATCCCTTAGATTCGATTAGGGTTTGGCACCAGAGGCTACTATGGATGCGAATCTGGAAATGCGAGAGCTTTGGAGGACGATGAAGTGGCAATGGTGGGAGCACACGGTGCGGCGGCGCTGATATAAAAGCACTTTCACCAACCTTTCACATTCAAGGGTTTTTGGGTAACCGTTCCCGTAATTTACGCCTCCACGAAGTCTTCGGCGCAACTTGATGGGCCGTTACCTGGGCCTTCGCATAGTCTCAAGCCCATGCTACTGATTTATCTCCGTAATTTGTTGCTGCTTGCCGAATAATCGCCGACTTGTTCGCCATTTTTAAGGCTCGGTAATAGTTACTCTACAGCTGCTTTTCCGGTTTTTTCTACACGGTTGGATATTTCCGATATCTCCGCGTATGGCTCGGGGACTGGTCGCCTGCTCAGCCAGTCTTCTGATTTTCTTCTAGTTTCTGACCCTGGCACCACATGACTATGTCACCTACTATCAGGCTCAAGGACTAAGTGGGCACACTTCACCTTGCAGTGAATGTGCGTTTTTCTCATCTTGAGGCTACACCCGGGGACTGGCTGCCTGCTCAGTTAGTTTTCTACTTTCTGACCCTGGCACCACATGACTATGCCATCTACTGTCAGGCTCGGGGACTAAGTGGGCACACTTCACCTCGCGGTGAATGTGTTTGCTTTGTTCTGGAAGACTCCATGCTGCTTGAAGCTAAAGAAGAATATCTCCTTCAATCGTGGTCGGACTCTAAGTGGGCACACTTCGTCCACTACGAGGAAATTTTTGGTTCTGAACTTGAGCTCCTTACACCCTTATGGCAAGACGTGCTTAGGTTATGTTGCTTGGTTATGTGTCGCACTTCTCGGTGTCAGTATATGATGTTTGGCAACTGCTCATGACTGTTCGGCAACTCATCACGGTGGTCGGACCATGAGTCTGTACTACTCGGCTTCGTTTGCACCTGCTCGGACAAGCTCAAAACGGTGTTGCACAACGGGTACAATGCACTCGGGGACTAGCTATGGGGGGTATGACCCTGGATACCCATGGCAGACCACATGGGCTATGCCCCTAGGGGCGGCCCAGCCCACAAGACAAAGCCTTGCGAGGCACGATCCTGGTCGGCGCCTTCCGCAAGACATCTGGAAGATATCCTGAAGATACTACGAGATCTGTTAGGATATGTATGATCCCAAGATTCCTGTAATCAGTTATTACTTTCTAGTTATCTCTCAGATCTAACCGACTTATAACCCTGCTCCCTGGACTATATAAGGCGGGCAGGGATCCCCTCCAAACTCATGCAATATCATACGATAGCTAATACAAACCAACATACCACAGGAGTTGGGTATTACATCATACTGACGGCCTAAACCTGTCTAACTCATGTGTCTCTATTGCCTTCTTGTTGTTGATCTCATGCTCCCTTGCCGATCAATCTACCTTCATGGGATACCCCTCGGAGGACTGCCGACGATATTCTATCGACAGGTTGAGTACATAAAATACTCAGCAAGCCCTAAACTTTGGGTGGAGGTGAGGTGGAAGGGGAAGGCTATATGTGAAGGTGGTTATGGTGGTTGAGGTGGATAGGTAGAGGTAAAAGTAGTAAGGTGAAGTAGTTATCATTGTAGGTTGAACCTGGCAGAGTATTATCATTCTCACCAGTTCCCGGGGTTCATTATAATTAACAAATTAGTAAAATACATCTTACCAAATTATCACAGTTGCAGAAGTCTAATCATAGTATTCCATCCTAGCATTTGACCATTCCAAGGAAGTGGCTATTCGAATAGATTTAGTAAAACTCTGCAGAGACGTACAAATTTCCCCACAAGATAGACATAGTCCGACACCATCGTCATGGCTTAGATAGGTCTAACGAGACATCGTACCCGCTTGGGTGCTATCCTAGATTTCCATATAACTCTATCACGGCTTCTCAGGGGTTGGAAATAGTAATCTCAGATGATACCAAATCATCCAAACATGATGATACCTAATCATCACAATAAACAACATGACTCGAACACGGCCAAAATTATCTTGGGCTCGAATGCGGCCAAAATCTCAGAAGCTTAACGTGGAAGATCACATAGCATCCACATCAACTGGACCACGGAAGAAAACCTATCCCCCGTGTCTGCTCCTGATACTCCGCTGCCTACACCGGGCTCCTAATAGAAATTATACTTCTATATTACGGGGTGTGAGATCAAGCCTACCCATATAGACATGTGGTTGTACGTAATATCTCAAAGGTGAGAGGGACTATGAACCAGTCCTTATGTGACTGAGGCGAGTATCTCCCATAGGAATCCTCTCCAGGCATTCCTACTAAGACAATTTACCTCCATAAATTACCCCCACTCGTCCCATGGCAGGGTTTAGTCAAATTTTACCATTCAAGTTCTATAGTTATTATTCTCAAGTTCATAATACTCATATCATATCAAGGTAACCATTACCTTATCAAATTATCATAATCAAGTTTATAATTATAATTTCATTAATTCATGAGGGGTTTCAAGTAATATAGGTTGGGTTATTATTTAGTGGTGATGGATAGTGGAGGGTTTATGGTGGAGGCTAGCAATATGTGGTGGTGTTGGAAGGGGAGTGGTTAAGGGATGGCACGTAGTGTAGAGGGGAGGAATAGGTGGGTGTTAGGACTTGCCTCCATTCGTTGACGATTATATCCTTGTCCAATTCCTATACCTTTTGTTCCTGTCTTCGGGCTTCATTGGGTTCTCTCACATCTTCTATCCTACGTGGTCTAGAGTCGACAAGCAAGAGAATACAAACAAGGAAAATAACAAACAAAGCATGTAAAACAAACATAAACAAACAAACAATCCTAGATGGGTTGGTCCTTATTGGGTGATGGGTTGTTATATAAAGTTATCACTATTACATCAATCTGAAGTAAGATTTGGATAGAGGTATTCCATCCAGATGATAGGGCTTCTATAGGTTAGGTTAAGGTGGGTGGTCGGTCTGATGGAAAACCAGACCACATTATTATGTTCACTATTATGTGAACCTGAAAGAGAAAGATGACTAGGTCAGGCTTTCTACAGATCCATCGGGTTTAGTGGCACATATGAACCTGCATATGTATGTGCCTAGGGTTAATTAGGTGGGCTGGGTTATGGCTAGGGTTAGCAGCATATACGCTCATGCATATGTATATGCCTATGATTAAGTAGAGTTGAGTAACTAGGCTGCGAGGGTTACCATACATGGTCTTATACCCGGGTATCGGGCATAACTATGTATGTATATATATTCTACTATTTTAGGTGATTGGGTACGGATATATTCGAGTATGTGTCATGGTACATACACATACGCGAATATAGGGTTAACTACTGCTATGGCGAATGGCTATTACTATAATTACTGTTTTACTTAAATATAGAAAGAAAAGCAATCAAACTAGAATTTAAATGGGCACAAAATAATAGAACAAATGGTATGGTTATGTAGAGCTTGAATTTAGAGGAATTTTGGTGGTGGAATCAATTAATTTGGGGCTAGAATGAAGACGTTATGATTTATTGAAGATTTAAAATAAAATGATATGTGGAATATAACTTTGGGAATTATTTATGGAAGGTGGAATAATGGAAATGGGTGTAAATGCATGGGTAGAGTCTAGGGTGTACCTAGTTTATTTAAGAAATTTTCTAGGAATTTTTCTATGCCTGGAAAGTGATTTTTCACTCTCCTATGTACACTTCTCGGGTGCGCGTAGCAATTCCTCCTCAGCTGACGCGTGGGTCAAGTCATCTGTCAGGGTTCACTGGTGCTGATCCACACTGTGTTGTAGACCAATCGGTGGACTGGCTCCTTCCCTCTCTATGGTCCATGTGGACCGGGTTTATGGAAGAAAGGGGAGAGAGAGAGGGAGTGGGTCACTTGCTGCCCCGTGGGTCCCCAAGGGCGACATGGGGAGCGACCATTGGCTTACATGGCGTGGTCGCTCGGTCATGGGCCATTGCCCATTGTCATCTTCTTCCCGTCTGAAATAGAGCAAGCAAGGGGGGGGGGGAAAGAAGGGGGAAGAGCGAGAGAGATAGCAAGGTAGGGCAGGGCTCGGCCGACAGCGGTGGCTCGCCACATTCGTACGACGCAATGGCCTAGTGGCGGTGGCATAGATCCAGGCGGAGGGCAGGCAGGGCGCGTGTGGAGAAGAGAGAGGGTGAGCAGAGCAGTGGCGAGGCAGGGGTGAGGGAAGGAGCTCTGCCGATCGGCAAGCTTCGGCTTGAGCTGTGGGGCGGCGGAGATGCTGGGCGAGCAGAGCAGGGCGTGGGGAAGGGAGAGAAAAAGAGGGCGGAGCAGAGGGAGAAAGAAAGATGGCAGGCGGTGCTTGGCTCCGATGAGTCCTCGGCACGGCGGCATATGTAACACCTCTGGTGTTATGAGCTCACTTAGCACTGAGGTTATGGCCTGAGAAATAGATCTATAAATATAGTGAGTTAGTTACTTAAACATGCCAACAAAAATCTTAACAAATAAATAGGAAAAGTAGTTTTAATTGTTGGCACGAAAAGCAATTTCTGTAAACGAGGATAAAACATAACTTGTATTTAGTACTTAAATAAAATTTGAGGTACAAGTTTTGTAGATGGAAATGCAACATTAACGTTTCGAAAGCAATGGTTGTTAATTAGTGTTCTTGGAAGCTCAAAAATCAAATTTGAAATTAAAATTAGCCCTTTTCATTGAATCGGCAAAAATTTGAAGTTGTGTTGAAAGTACACTTTTTGGAGATTTATAAAATGAAAAAAATAATTAAATAACGCCCTGCTATTTTGGTTCTATTGTTTGGTATAAAGTGTGTGCTATGTCGTGAAATGGTTATTGGTGAAGTTTGATAAAGTTTTGACCATTTAAAAATTCAACCAAAAGTGCTTAGGAACATTAGTTCTAACTGAAACCTTGAATTCTTTTAAGTATGAAATGATAGTAGACAATGTCATTTTGGCATTCAATTTCCAACAAAAATGGTTAAGCACTACATCTATATTTTCGCATGATCGGTTGTAGTTAGGTGTATACTAGGACGTGGTGCAGGTCATGGTTACGTTAGAGTTATGATGCCCACGCAAAAATTGACCGAACTTCGCTAGAACACGTTGAGGACATGTCATTGGCGCTCTATTTGTGAACCGGCACCTGTAGCAAGCGATCTCAGCCGCTCACCTCAACTACCTCGCCCCGCTTGCTCTCGGCCATTCATTTCACCTACCCGAGCTACTACTGCCGCGTACTGCCTTTGCCCTGCCCTCTGCTTGCCTCTGTCTGCCTCTGCTTGCCTCTATCTGCCTCTGCTTGTCTCTGCCTACCTGTGGTTACGTTGGTCTTGCTTGTGCCTAGGGTACAAGCGGGGCGTGTGTTTTAGGGTACCCAGCTGGGCACATTGATTTGCGAATCAATGGGTGATCCGGTATGACTTGTCTATAGTCTAGCAACGTATTAAGAACTGGAAGATGAAAGATGGTAAAATAATTCTGATTGCTTACCACCTGCTTGAAAGTAGCACTGGTGCTTACGTAGAATGGTTGGTTAATGAACTAATGCTGATTGCCAATAAAATGGAATATAAGGACGCACGCTTAGTAATGCTTCCTGCAGATGCAATAAACCCCCAAGCTAGATAGCCTTGCATATCCTTGGAGTCTTTTCTTTTCTCCTGTCGTGTAAGTCTTGCTGAGTACAATTGAGTACTCAGGGTTTTATTTCCCCCCATTGCAGGTGACAGGCGGATGCTAGAGCTGACTCTTGTGTGTGGATTCCTCCTGGTGGGCTCAGAGAGGATTCCTTTACGCTGCGATCATAGTCTTTATTTATAACTCTCACTAAATGTTTTTTACAAATAGAAGTTTTATAATCTATTATCATTGATTATATATCAATGTTTCATCATGGCCGGAATAGATAATTATTTCCGCTGTAACTCTGATCACATGTTTATATTCTGCTGCTAAATTAAATTATTCATAACTCTGATAACATGTTCATATTCCACTATTATAATTAATAAATATTATACTCTGATGTTACATGAAAAGTGATGTAAGAAATGGCTAAAATATTGTAAGATTTATTCCCTCATTTGTGATCTTGATGGAAAAATATGGATTTTTGGGTTCTTCCTTGGGGTGTGCTCGATGGAACCACATAAATTGGTGTCCTCCCTTGAGTACTTAGTGTCTAATGGAAGACAAGTACTCCTGAGAGGCATTAGATTAGGCGGTTCTGCCATAGCATCCGCAGCACGGAGACGCTCAGCCTCGGCGTAGTCCATGGTGTCCTTGGCCTCGGGCGAAGCTGCGGAGCAAAGCAGCGGGGCGAAGAAGGGAAGGAGTGGGAGCTCGGGAGAGAAGGAGCGATTGGAGCCCGAGCTTAGGGAGAGGTTCAACGGCAGCCATGGCTACCTTTTATAGGCATTGGGTGGTCGGTTCATGGAGAAAATATCTCCGGCGATTGCCGGTGATGAGCTAGCATCCTAATCCACGCGCGAGAAACAACGGTGGAGAAAGACGGTCGCGCACAGGAGGTCAGCAGCGGCGGTGACATGAACATAGTGTGGCCACTGACTTCCTGGAGAAGATGAAGATGATACGCGGGCCCTACTCGTTGGTGAGAGAGAGGAAATGGAGAGGAGAAGGGCTGCGGTGGCTCAAGCGGAAGGGAAGAGGGGAAGGAAGTGGAGGGGAAGAGATGGGTTGTGAGCAGGCTGGCCCGTTGCGGGGAAGGAGGGAAGGGAGGAGGAGAGGTGGGCACGGGTTGGGCCACGGTTGTGGGCCGGGTGCTAGCCCACGCGGAGGAGGGGAAGAGAGGGGATGGGCTGAGCCTAGGCTAGAATGGGGAGGAGGGAGCAAATGAGCCCGAGAGTGCTTTTGTTTTTATAAATCCCCTTTCTTTTTCCCAGTAATAAACTAGACACATATTTGCATGGTTTGAATCTAAATTCAAGGAGGTTTGAAAATGTGGAGCTAGGTGAATCAAAAGGGGGGTCAAGGAGAAGTGTTTATGGTGAGAATGTCAAAGAAAATTATTTAGTGCCAAACAAATTCTAGGGCAAACACACATGCACTCATACAAGCAAACAATTCAAGCAATCAAGCAAGCACTTCATCACTCAAGTATTCTAACCTAAATGCGTATGGTGAATTTTGATGCAAGGGTTTTGGAAAACATTTTCTTTTGAAAATGGTTTTATAGAAAATAACTAGCCAAGTTTTAATTTGCTATAAAATTTTAAAAAGTTCAAATTTTTAGTAGATTTTAAGATGATGCAAAACACGGGTGTTACAAAAATAAACCCACTAGTTAAGCGTCTCACGATCGTGTGTCCTGACAAGAGTCAAATACAGGTGTAGGTTAAACCCACGGATTAGCGCCATGATAGTTCGATTAACCCCCTAACTGATTTCCTCAGCCAAGGGCTCGGGGGCTACACCCGATGTACTCTAGCACGTACACTCTGAACTATTAGTGAATGGATTGGTGGGCCTCCGAAGGCCCTTACCAGACAAAGGCCTAGAGGCTAGGAAACCGACCAACACCGAGAATATGCTCTAGAATCTATCAGGCGCCCACGGCCTGACAACGCGCAGAGCAGCAGAGCGCCAGGCCTTCACATTAAACATTATTAATTACTAAGATAAACATGATTTTATTCATTTTAAATTCTTTTGTTAGTATAAAGTAATTAGGTTTTGGAAAGACAAGTGATTAGCTAATGCAACCTTGTGTTCACCTTTGCTTGTAATATATAAATAAATAGGAATATGTCACTATAGCACAAGTCTTCAATAGGTCATCCCCTGATTTTTCATGGAGCAAAAATATTATAGATCCCAAGTTAGTAGAATGAGAAGATTCTTCGATGCATCGGTAACACCATATTGACATAAGAGCAAGACATGTTTCCTAGAACTTACATCAACATGGATAGTTCTTGATGAAATCACAATAGCACTGTGTTCGAGAAAAAGAAATCACAATAGCACTCATTTAGCCCGTTGTCCCTAATATTGACAAAACTTTTATAGTAATTAATGGTTTCATTGCAAATTATCTTTTTCTTTGGGACTTATGCATGGGCAGTGTTAACAAAGGATAATCACTACAAGAAATGTGGCCTTCTGTGGCATTGAATATTCATCACAAACATGAGTGTATTTTGTCATGCACCTATAACAAAATCATGTCTATCATATAAGGTCCAGGAAGAAATTAATATTCATCACAAACATGAGTACCTTTTTAGAATAGAAGAGAAGAATGTTTAATTGATAATCTTATAAAGGTAGTGACCATATAGAAATTCCATCCAATGAGTGGCACACCCATTATTGAAGTCATAAGTTAAAGCATCAATCCCCTAATACCATTCTGCAAAACTTTGGTAGATCAACACTATATTATATATATCAACATGGGCAGCTCTTGATGAAATTACAATAGCACTAATTTGTACTTATGTCCCTAATATTGACAAATGTTTATAGAAACTAATGACTCATTGCAAATTAAGATTTTTCTTTGGGACTTAAGCATGGGCACGCTGTTGACAAATGATAAATTAGCTAAGTGCAATTGGTAAGATAGCAAAAATGGTTGCTTTTATTATAAGCATGAGATAATTAAGCACATGTTTTTGAAATGCCATTTTGCTCACTCGGTTTGAGCTATTATACAGGTGATTTCAGGTCTTTCTCAACTTTGTAGCATGTTACATTGGTCTGGTAGTTGGCTATGGAGAATAGAAAACATTTAAAATCAGAAGTCCTGCTGGAGTGGCTCCTCCTGGTTGTCTCTGTTGGATATAATACAAGTTCTTTTTTGAAAGAAAAGTATTTCTTCTCCTTTACAGGTTATATACTCAGTTATCCATAGGCTTATTCATACCTATGCAGTCCTCTAAAAGATGCCTTCACATATGATTTGGTTGTGTCAGCGTCTCTGCACCTTATGCATGTGGACAAGGTAATTACTACAAAATAATTTTATGAGACAACAGAGACAGTCAATAAGTGTTCATGTCTCCTAAAATGACCAACGTTTTTTAGAGGTGATCGGACCATTTATAGATACACTCAATAAACTACCACCACCTAAAATAAATTAACAAAGGCAGGCTACTTAATGGGTCCAATCGCTGAAAATGATGACCATTTTGAGAGGCCCGCCTTTGTAAATTCAGACCTAGCCATCTACTAGTGATGAGGCACCTCTCGGCTAGCTACTGCCCCAGAGTATATAACAGGGAACCCTAGCCACTTCGCTACTTCTACACCCAACCTAACCACCACTTCTCACCCTCCATCTCCACTCATCTCCATTGGTGCACAACGCAACTCCCTTCTTCCTCTATGTCCAACATTGCAGCACCAGTCCCTTATCTCTGCCATTGTAGCACCCCCACACCACCCCTGGTGGTGTCCTTCCATCTCCAGTGATGCCCAGTGCGCTGATAGATGGAGCACATCACACCTGTAGCATGACACCCTACCTCATGCAAGCTCGTTGTTGCACCACTGCCTCTATGGTCGTAGATGCCATTGGAGGGCGTGAGGATCCTGGCGATGGGGTGTCTTCATCTAGCACATGGGTGACCTGATCTGATGAAGGGCAGCCTGATCTGGCGAAGGGGCGGCCGGCAATGGTAGCTTTTAATGGTAACTCCACCATCTCCCTGTCTTTGCCTGTCTAGATGGAATGGAGTTGATTGGACCTCGTCGCCAGAAGTTGGTGCCTCGGCAACAACATCAGTGGCATGGCATCAGTGAACAGTTCCTCGGCTTACTTGTTTAGTTCCTCCGACTAAAGTTTACTCCCTATCACATCGGATGTTTGGACACATGCATGAAGTATTAAATATAGACTAAAAAATAACTAATTGCACAGATTGTGACTAATTTGCGAGATGAATTTTTTAAGCATAATTAGTCCATAATTTGACAATGTGGTTGTTGACACAAAAATGTGGTGATGTGATCAACACACAGTAAGCCGGATGATCTGAGTAGAACGAGACCAGACACCTGCTTGACTTCAACATAGAACCAGCCGATTCTGAAAATACAACGAACGACATGCCAGTCAATTTGACCTGCACTTGACAAGGAGAGAAAATCTTATCAGTAATTAAAGGTGGAACATGTCGGTGTTGCACCAGATAGCTCAAATGTACGACTAGATAGCCGATTCAATAAGAGTATCGACTAAATAGTTGATATCCAGCGTATCCATGAAATGAAGATCTTTAAATCAAGGATTATCGGCTAATATTAAATGATAATGATATGAATCAAAATAACCAATGCTCATGGAACATCAGAAAGCATCATCGGCTAAATGGAATATGATCTATATAAAGCATCGAGCTGATAAGTTTGATGAAAAGAGTATAACATGCGAACAAATCGACTGTCTAATATAAATGAATCTACAAACAGTTTGAATCTAATTTATTATCATCAACAGTGAGGTTTGATCGGATCAATGCAGCTATGATAATGATAACAAACTAAAATCAAAGAATCTATAAAACCATCTATATGTTGATAGATTTATGAAAACATGCTATATGCGTGAGAGTATAGGCAAATCAGCTAAAATAGCCGATGCAGTCATAGCAAACAAACAAAGTACATATCTTGATCATGAACAAGACCACTAATCGATAATTTCTAATCCAAAGTCTTACCAGTGAGGTTCGACCGGATCAATGTGGCTATGGTAGTGTAATTAGATTAGATCTCATTAACTAGTGAGTTTATTCAAGATTGAAACATGTCTTTGGATGCATACTATGTTTGATTGAAATAGAGATAAAATAGTCGATCTAGCGGAATAAAGCCATCAATTATAAGATTTAAAGTGTGACTAGATTAAAGGACGATGAATTAAGATGATATGACGCGATCTATCTCTATCTTAATCGGGTGATTTTGTTATAATTAATAAAATATTAATTATAACAAGATCGATAACTAATGAATCAACCAAAAACAACAAGGAAAATCTTACTAATCTTAGCAGATTCGATAACTGGTGATATTGTGTTAAACAACAAGTTATTTAACACAAGATCGATACCTTTGATCTATATTATGATTCATAAGAGATCAATCAGCTGATGTAGCCTTACAAACTACAATACAGATCAATAACTAACTTAAATTATGGCTCATAAAAGATCAATCAGCTAATGCAGGTTTACAAGCACAATACAAGTCATGACGGTACTCACGAGCAAGCTGGAGGTCAATCAGTCGATGCAGCCCTGTTTGCTGAAGAACTCGCTAAGATCTACAGTACTCCTACTCCTAATGCGATGGCGAAAGCCGAAAAGATTGTATTGATTAAGTGTTCATTTTTTTTACAATAACCAGGGTCTAATATTTATACCCAGAACCTAAATATGAATCCTACTCAAATACGACTTATTACAATTCTTGGAATAAAAGAAAACTCCCTAACTTAATAATAACTTGGACCCTAATTTTCCTTATTTGTAGAGTCCGACACATCTTCCTAGCGCCATTCAAGCATAGCCCATTGACGTCGTCTGCTGACGTCATCTATAAAATAGTCGATTCTGACATCGCATCTAAATCAACTGATACCGATTCACATCTCATCGATTCCTTGATGACACAATCCTAGAAGCTTCGAGTTCCCACATTCTTCTTCCCAAATTTTGGTGTAAACACATGCCCCTAATTTTGAGATAAAAATAATTTTATTCCAAAATTTCTATTTATCTGCTCGTCGTGTTGCAACTGCTCATTCCGAAATATACGCGTGCATTCGATATTGATACCTATCACATGTACGTATATGTTTAGAAAATCCAACTATGAGTATCTAGATTCAAATCTAAATGTTTGGGTTTGACCTATTTAGTATTCAAATTAAAATCCTTTTGGATAGACGATATAGGGAATATCTGTCCCGTTTTCATTTCTAATGACATATACATATGCATGTGGCTGCATGCATGGGTTTTCCAATTTTTTTTTGAGATGACGCATATATATATGCATGTACTGGTGCAACATGTCCCTTTGGTTGGATGCTTCTGTAGTGGGAAAGAGGGGGATATCGTAGTTTCCAGAAAGAATGTGTGTGGATGCATGTTTGGGAAAGGCTCTTGTGCGTCTTCTCTGTCAACCTTATCCTACTGCTTCCTGTTGCTATAGCGTGCATGTGAGCTTCCCTTGTTCTTTATCACCCGGCCCGGTTAGTATGTGCGGACATTCACACACGACACTGCCTTTTTTCTGCCCTTGTACACGTCTTGTTCCACACACGACACTGCCTTTCTGCTCTTATACACGTCTTGTTCTGGGGTACATATATATGCCAGCAGGAGTCTGTCGGTTCAACGTTTCTTAAAAATCAAATAATTTTAAGTTTGATCAAATCTATTAAAAATACAAACATTTATAATACCAAATAAATACATTAGATTGGTCATAGAATATATTTGCATAATAAACCTATTTAAAAACATGAATGTCGATACTGTTTTTTATGGCCCTGTTCGTTTTGGCTGGTTTGGCTTATAAGCTATGACTGAAAGTACTGTTGGCTGGTTTGGTATAAGAGAAAAATAATGTTCGTTGGCGGATAAGCCATGGCTTATAAGCCAAATACAACCAAACGAACATGTTGTATACAGTAACTGAACTTGAATTTGGTTGATTTTTTGAAAAGCCAGAAGTGCATTGTTTTTTGACAGAGTGAGTACAGTAATTGGTTTACATCGTCATGTCCAGATGACTCGATCGTTGTCCCATAGTGGTATATGAGACCTGTATGTATATAAATAAATAAATAAATTTAATAGAGAGCACCACTCACACTACAACCATAAACCATTATGCATAATTAATAATTTGGAGATGCCAGCTCTCAAATAAATGTCTAACTGGTTAGCCAGATCATTCACAAGGACTCTCAGTTGTAAAACTTCTAAAAGAAACAAGAAGAAGCCAATGGCACAAAGAAAACCATTTTGCATTGGCCCCTTTACCGACCTTTCTAAACTTTGCCTCTCTGGTAGAATGAACCTTGGTATTTATCATTGATATATATAAATGCATCATCATATGATTAGGAATGCAATTTCAATGTATATATTTTATTTTGAATGAAACGGAATGGGATCTAAATTTGATGGGAAACCAAGATTTTAAAGATGGTAGGAAATTCCAAAATTTTAAATAGATTTTCAGCGGTGATTCAATATGAACAAACAGCCCTTAAAATACATTTTCATGGTTGTCTTGTTTAAGCCAACAACCACTTAAAATATGTTTTCAGTTGCGGTTGTCTTGTTACAACCATAGCTGAAAAAGTAGTTCCAAGGACAGTTGCGTTAGGGCAACCGAATCTGTAAACGTGTTTTTAGGAGCAGTTGTTCTAAAGAGACCGTCCCTAAAAAGCATACTTTTAGGGGCAGATTTCTTAACGAAACTGTTCTAGAAATGTTTCTACGAGAATGGTTAAATCCATGATGCAGGAAATCAAACAACGAGTTGATAGGAATTTCTTTTTATTTCTAACATTATCAAACAACGAGTTTCTGTTTAAAAGTGAATTGTAGGAAATCATGGCCCAGATGTTTGCAAGAATGGACCGCATGATGAACAATCCGCCATCACATATTGACTATAATCATCAAGGTACAAAAGGTAAATTTACCATACCATCTTTTGTTGGATCCTATGACGGAGAAGAATATTTAGATTGGGAGATGGTTGCGGAACAAGAATTTAATTCTCACCTAGTTCATGAGATACATAAAGTTAAACATGCTACTAGTGGATTCAAGGATTTTGCTCAAATCAGGTGGCAACAATTAGCTAAATTGCATCAACAACCTCAATCATGGAATAGACTTAAAGAAGCAATGCGTGATAGATTTGTTCTTGTTTCATATAAACGAGATTTGCGTAAGAAATTACAGCGCTTAGAGCAGGGAGATATGTATGTTCAAGCATATTTTGCAGAGCTTCAAAAGGGCATGATTCGTTGTGGGATAGAGGAAGATCCGGAGGATAAAGTGTGTCGTGAAATTTAGGATATTGTTTATTATAAAGATTTTAACACTACCAACCAATTGTTTCAGCTTGCTATGAATGCAGAAAAAGAATTGCAGGGATGTCAGCAAAAGAACCAGACCAACATTGGCGACAACCTAAACCAGGTTTTAGCAAGGGTGGAGCAAGCATTAGTGAAGATCGAGACTGTGATAAGTAGACGAGTGGCCGCTTCCACTGCAGCTGCAGCATCTTCACCACCACCTCCCACACCCAATTTAGAGCATGGTAAAATTTTAAACCCTGCTGAAATTGTACAGCCTAATAGAGAGAGTGTTGCTAGTGAGAACATAGAGATTGATATTAAATGTAAAAATCACCAAGTATCTAAATTGAAAGATTCTTTTATGCTTGCTATAAAATCTAATATTACTGAAATTGGTGATGAAGTGCTGAATTTGTCCACCAATCATGCTATAATAAAGCAACATTTAGTGGACACTGAATCTGAATTACCTTTGTCACCAAATTGTTCTGCTATTGCTTGTGATAAAGAAGAGTTATGTGATAGTGCTTCTATTATACATATGCCACAACTAGCGAATGAGATTGATTCTTTTATTTTGGAACAAAATACTTGTGCTAAAAGTAAACAATTGCTTCCCATTGCCACTGAACAAGATGAACTAAAATTATTGTCTTCTTTAAATACTTTGGGATATATTGAGTTTGAAACTCTGTGTGCTCTGAGTAGTTTGGAGGAGAAATTTGAATGTGCTGAATTGCCATGGTTATCTAGATATACATATCACTTTATTGGTAAATATAATTGTAAAGGAGAGTATATGGTGCATCATGTCTACTTTTGTTTAAATCTTAAATCTCCTTTTGTTGTGCAACAATATGATCAATTAGAGGGCTGGAATAGATATAATCATGTCATATCAAAATCCCAAAGTTTTCTTATAAACACTACTAGGAATATTCACTTCTATGATGATCAGTTTTGGTCACTAAAGGAGCCAAATTCATCATAATTTTAGCTTTATGACGAATTTATGATGAAAAACGATTCGTCATAGAAGTCGTGTTATTCTTGCAATTCTATGATGATTCTGGATAGATCTATGACAAAAATTGATCGTCATAGAACTGCTTTGACATGCGTGGCAGGGGACAAGCATGCTGGTGATTGCTTCCGTTGGAGATGCTTTCCACATGTACCTGCTATAGACGGTTGCATTGGAGATGGTTTGGGTACGTGTCACCTTGTTATTGGACAACGTGGCCATCTCTAGTTCTAGCACGTTTTAGGTTCTTAATGGACCACATGTCGGGCCCCTGTTGTTCCACATGTCTATTTTCTATTGGCACACGTGTCGTGTTGCGGTTGGGTCACGTGTCATTTCTTCATTGGACCATGTGTCTTATTTTTATTGGTCCACGTGGCCATTTCCTATTCGACCATGTGTCACGGTGATGTCCGTCCACGTTTCATTTTTTTATTCGGCCACGTGGCTTGATGGCTTCCTTCCACGTTTTGGATTTTTATTAGCCCACGTGTCGTGCCATGGCTATTTCACGTGTCATGCACTGGTTTGTCCATGTGTCATATTTTTATTTGACCACATGGCCTGTCCAGGTTCTACCACGTGCCCAACAATCAATTTGTCATAAAAGTAATTCAAGATCGTCACTGCTGCACAGATTAACTACATAATTATTCGACGATGTCTATATAATTATTCAGCATGACAATCAAATACAATAAATTACTGTTTACACATCAGCAGCAACCCGCTGATAGTTTCACCACATCAAACCAGCACACGAGTACACACATCAAACCACAAATATTCACTGCATCAAGCCAACAGAGTTGACAACTGAGAGTTACCAGAAGAAGAGCTAAAGCATATGACATCCTCACATAGCTTACTGTACTCCTCCTGTTGATGTATCTTGAACTCCTCAAACTCTCTTTCAGTCTTTTTTGTCTTCCTCTTTAGTTCATCCACTTGTTCGACAAGGTTAGTGAATTTTTCCTATTTAGCAACAAGCTGTTCCCAAAGCATGCTCTCAGCCGATGTCTCTATTCTGGCGGAGCTTGTCGGGATACCAGCATTCTTCAAAAAAGGGTGTTGCCGCTAACCTGGGAGTGGGCCTGGCCATGGGAGAGGCAAAGGACCATGGGAACAACATCAACACTTGTCATTGGTTCGTGCCCATCAACAACAGGTTCTGCTCGCATAGTTTCCATAGCTTCCTATGAAATTCAAGAAGTAAATATTAGGTTACAGATAGTAGAAGAGGACTTTAATTGAAAATGCAAGAGATTAGTTCATAACAAGTAACACAGGCTTCATATTGATATGGATTATGGGGTTGTTTGGATCTTGGCCACACATAGCCATGTTGTGGCAAGTTGTGGCGGTGGTAGGGTTTTCATCCGCTAGACTCTTGTGGCTCATTCTCTACTGAGTAAAGTTATGGTAGCCTCATTTAAGTCAGCAATCAAACAGCTACTCGGGTTCCTGTGGTGCGCCACAGTTTGTGGTGTGACGGCCAGTGGCCCTGAACCAAACACCCTCTACATAAGCACAACGTATAGGTACTAATATGGATTACATACTACTAAATTCAAGCAGTAAACAATAGGTTATATGTATGGATTACATAAGCACATGCACAGGCATTGCAACTTCAAAATTAAATGATGATGCCAAATTTAGGGCCCCTTTTGTTCATAGGATTTCCAAAGAAAAAATATAGGAATCAGTAATCCTATGGAATCAACACCATAAAGGCCTTAGGTTCATAAGAAGAAATGGGGGAAGGAAAACCATAGGATTCCTATCCTTCAACTTTCATAGGAAAAACAAAGGAAAAACATCTAGTGAAACCTCATTGTATTGGTTTCCTATGTTTTTCCTATACAAAACCAAACACCCCTTCTAACAAAATTCCTCTATTTTTCATTCCTCTGTTTTTCACATGCATTCCAATCATATTCTTGTATCTTTCCTGTTCCTACGTTTTTCCGATCCTGCGTTCCAAAGGGGGCCTTAGGCTCCTGCCACTATTGCTTCTATTAATAGTGCACATGAGTTTTTGTTTATACAAAGGCTAGAGTAACAATAAAACACAACCATCACTTAAAATGATTGTAGCTACGCAGCATAGGAGCGAGATCCTATAGCCTGGTGGCACTTCGCTTTTGCATGGTTTTGCTTGTTCTTCTTAGATCCATGAGTCAACTCTCTAGGTCATGTTGACTTCACTCTCTTAGACTGCCTTCCTCTAGGACTGATATTAGCGCTGCCTTTTGTCCTGCTGATGGAGCCTCCTCTATGGCTTCTTCGAACCGGACGCTGAAATTGGAGAAACAAATTTAAGCAGGAAGCATGTACAAATTGCATTGCTATCCAGACAGCAAAGCATTGCATTGCTATCTGCATCGCCCCCCACCCCTACCCCTCGGCCCCTCCCACCCAAACTCAAAACAAGGTAGAACAAGCACCTCAACTGCAAGGGCCATTGGTTCATCTTGTAAATCTGAATATATTTCATCTATATCACCAAATCCCTCAACAACTACCCCTGGTTCTTCCATCTTCCTATGATTCTTTATGACTTGTGCCACCCACTCTCATTCAAAAGCAATTAGTGGCTATCCATCTAGATTACAAAGGTATTTATTAACTAAAGCTTCTAGCAAATGTCAACATAACAGAGCACAAGAGTACGCAAATAAGCGCCTAACTAGTAACTACAGCTTATACGGAAGTCATTAATCCAATAAAGCACATATTAGCTACACTGAACTATAGGAAATATGCAACCCCATCGCTATATACAAATCCTAGGTTGAACCACTACAATACAGCACACATCATAAAAGGAATTTGGGTACCTCTTCCTCCGCGTACCCTAGCTACGCTTCATCGTTGGCATAGACGCCTTGTCATCATGGTCGCAGAACTGGTGCGACCGGCGTTGATGAAGGGTTACCAGATCCAGCTCCGGCTAGGGTTTAGATCTGGCTGATCATGATAGGTGCCGAAGTAGGGAATCTAGATCCGGCCTATACCATCGTCGAGGTGGTCCTTTCTCCATCAGCCGACCTGCTGTCGACGAATCGAAGGGGATCTGGCTCTAGCTAGGGTTTGGAAAGCTAAGAGAGAGGGTACGGCTAAAGAGTGGAGATTGATGAGTCGAGCTACTGTGCTGATGGCGCCTAGGGTCTAGAGAGGGGTGGCAGAGGGGGTGGTTGGAGAGTGGAGAGGAAGGCCATGGGGCTAGGATTTGAAGCAGGAGGAGACACGGTGGTGGCTGGAGGATGGAGATGGAGGCGAAGATGGTGACTCCTCGCGCTTTTATGTGGCCATCACAGTACCACAAATGCACTTCTCTGAAATCGATGGCATGGTAAACCTAATTTCTGAGCGGAGGCAAAAGAGTGACATCTAATTTTTGGTGCGTGTTGGCAGGACTGCTCGGTGCGGTGCGAAATTTTCGTTGAAAATCAAATTTTCACACAGGTAGATCTCCCCATCTGTTCGGTGCCCACCAACACTATAAAATGAATCCTGAGAAATGAACAAAAGAAACTCAAAAACTTATGGCTCCTTTCGAATGGAGGAGAAACCAGAATTTCAAAGTATCCAAATCCTATACGAAAAAATCCTATGAAGCCCTTTGGACCGACAGCTCCGGCGAGAACCCTGGCTCCACCGCATGTCCGTGTCTAAATAGAGGTGGGCGGTGGCCAGGGCTGATGTAGCCCTATGATGAAGGCCATGTGTCACTACCTCCTAGATCTGCACCGACAGAGCACAGACACACTCAAGGAAGTTCGGCCCCACCGACAGCATGGATGTGGCGTTCAGCTACTCCATGATGGCTGAAAGAGCAAGAATGAGAAAACCATACCAATTAATAAGGTGCGGTGCCACATAAAACAAGAAGATACGATAATGATAATGCCTTACCAGTGAGCTGCACCTGCGCTTAACCCGCTGTGGCGTCAGCCGTGGCCATTTCCCTATCGGCTGCAGCGAGTGCCATCTCCACAGCGGAGAGTCATGACCGTAGCCCCTCTGCCTCCCGGCTCTCCACGCGGAGAGCCTTCCTAGTCACATACAAGTCTCGTCCCTTGGATGCTTCTTCGCTGACATGGTTCAAGCTTGAAGAATGAGGTCCTAGGGAGGAGGAGGCAAGTAAGAAAGGGGAGTCCACAAGGTTACAAGGCAACTGTACTGACTCCCCTATTTTTCCTCTATTTTTATAGCAGGGGATGCGCACAGCCGATGGACCCAAATTCTAGCAGATGCCGAGCGATAGCAGGAGGTAAGGCGAGGCCACATCTCCACGATCTCTGAGGAGCACGCCTTCTGAGAAATACGCATCGAGAATGAGCCACCGAAATGGAGCAGCCAAATAGCTATTTATATTTTACTGCACTCGCAAGAAAGTTTGGATGCGGCACATTTGATCTCGTCAGACACTATATAGTACGGAGCTGTGAGTAAAACTATTGCCAATGGAGTGCACTCGGTCACAACATTTGTATCAGTAGTAGTAGTAGTAGTAGTAGTCGTCATGAGTGGCTTTGATCTGTGTTGAACCCAACTTGTCTTATTTTCGTGTATTTGATAATATTTGTTGAACTTGCAAGAACCATGCATTAAAGATAATTTTATTCAGAATTCGGTTTTTATAATCTGATGCGTGCCTCTACAAACCAAGAGAAATTGAAGCAAGTCCTCAGTCCACCCCTCGACTGTCGTGACTCCTTGGATTAGACCGCACAGTCTATACTTCACAGGATCACACATGGTCCGGCTGTCTGAAATCTTCACTACCCGGATGACGTGCTCCTGCATTCTCACGTAGGCACGCGCGCATGGGTGGCATCAATAGCCTGTTACAGTAGGGGACGTCGCCTCCCAGCCCATCGCATTAACGGGATGGGGCGAAGCCCCGCCACCCACCCACGCAAATGTCTCAGTCGTGGGTTGGTCGATGGCCCCCAAACTATAGCGGCAGAGACAAGGGCACGAGAGGAAAGGTTATCCCTATTGCCTTCTCTCTCTAGAGCTCCTAATTCCATCCCAAAGCTTTTGCCTTCCACCCTACTGCGCTGCCGACGCTAGGACCATGGTGGAGTGGACGAGGTCATCTGTCGACTGGGCTGAGTTCAACTAGTTACGAGAGAGGGGGTGATCCCGGAGGCCACCGAGGTGCTTAGGTGGAGAGTCCCAGCGAGAAGAGAAGTGGAGCCGAGGCCGAAGGAAAATGAGTTCATCTCTTTTGTCCCTTTCCACCTTCTTGGGTTCAGGCTACCAGCGCACCCCTTACTGAGGTGGTTGCTCTACTACTATGGGCTCTACCTCCATGACTTAACCCTAGAGGGGATCCTCCACTTCTCGGTCTTTATCATGTTGTGCGAGGGCTTCCTAGGAATACTTGCCCATTATGATCTATGGCGGTTTCTTTTCTGGGTGGTTCCTTTAGTGTCCTCTTGGCACCGTCATTGTCCGATGGGGGGCGCCTCGATCGAAGTTCATCCCGGATTGGAGGAGAACTACCTGAGCCTTGACCACCACTATGCCGCAGACTTGGATTGGGAGCATAGGTGGCTCTATGTCCCTAACAATGAGCGGCCACCACTACCAACTTTTTCTCATGACCGGCTACGTCCTGACACGTTAGAATCATGGTCGAGGCTGCTAACCCTATCGAAACCATAGCAGTTGCGCTTATTGCTGGATGTGATCGAGGATCTGAAAGACCGAGGACTAACAGTGCCAAGGGTGATCCGTACTTTCTTCAGTCATCGGGTCCTCCCCTTGAAGATGAGGGGCCACCCCTAGTGGGAGTTCTAGGGCGCGACAGACCCTAGAATCGAGTCGAGCATCCCCATCCACTTGGAGGAGGTAGATGATCTGATGATTATAGCTATTCGAGTGTCCACGTAGGATCGTGGCTATGGGGAGGCCCTAGATGCCATCCACGCTGGAAATCCTCCTCCAATACATGGACCTCTCATCGGTGTGGTCTCTAACCCACCACCAGTTCCACCTTCGAACGTGGATCATCACTGTACTACTGTTCATGTTGTTTATCTTCATTTAACTAGAATATGCGAGTAATGCTCACACTAGCTAGTATGTGTTCATGCTATTTAATTTAACTAGTATTTGCAATGTGCCTACTTTTTCAACAGGTGAATGTGGGCGCGATGGCGTCCCGAGCCTTGTTGGCCCTAGAGCCTAGTTCTTCATCCATGGTCGTGCTTGGAAAGCATCCCCGTGAGGCATCCACCGATGGGGGTAGCCACCCATGATTCCCTGCCATGCTACGCCGGTCTATTTGGTATAAGTCATTTGCATTCTCAATTTGATTGCTCTCCCCCTTATCATATATGGGCTTGAACTTGGCCGAACTGAGGAGGGCGATGTTGCAAGCTTCGTCTAGCTGGTCCATGGCGTCTTCATGGGATGCCTCGGTTCCCTTTTCGTCGTATGCTCTAATTCTTGGCGCTCCATAGTCGAGGTCAGTTAGGAGGATGGCCTCGGAACCGTAGACCATGAAGAAAGGCGAGTAGCCGGTGGCCCAGCTAGAAGTTGTCCTTAGGCTCTAGAGCACCGCCGGGAGCTCGGTGACCCAGCGTGTGCCGAACTTGTTCAACCGGTTGAAGATCCTAGGCTTGAGGCCCTGTAGGAGCATGCCGTTTGCGCACTCGACCTGCCCATTCATTCAGGGGTGCGCGACGGCGGCCCAATCGACCCGGATGTGTTGTTCATCGCAGAATCGAAGGAATTTCTTGCCTCCGGAATTTGGAAGAAGGATCTTAGAAGCTCAGAAGCTCCTAAGATCATGACCGTAGGGGATCAGTTGCATGCAGATCGAAACCAGCTGATTCAAATGCAACGCCAGAATCAGCTTTCTTTAGATAGCGCCATTAGATAACGACAGAGGCTATGATCGGTGCTGAGACGGGACATGCTCTCAAAGACACACTTATGACGACCAAAAAGCGAGACAGCCAGTATGGTCGCCTAATCAGGGGAAACCTTATCGGCTCAGGCATTGCGCGCCTGGTACATTTTGGAGACGCTAGAAGGAGGAAAAGGATTCAACAGATCAATAGGGAATATTTGAAGGAATATTACCCTAACGTTTGGATTAATACTCAACGACCAATTCACTCGACTGACAGCTCTAATGGCCGATACCAGAAGGGTATCGCTGCTGGTGCAAAAATAGACACAGAAGAGTAAAAGCCGGTACAATGCGTATCATCCGTGGGGGAAAAGCAAGCATAAACAAAAGTAATGTGCATGGTGTCAAGATAGGGAAATTATCTGCTAAATATCGACTATTACAAACTATGGGCCGAGGAAAACCTTGCCTACTATGTCATCGGCCAAGGTATTAAAAGCTACAGAATTGGCGGCGCTCATGAAATCCTCAACCAAGCGCTCCTGTGTGGCAGAACCTCCTAAATTATAGGGCCACATGCACCTGTCACTGTCCAATGACCTCTGACGACTATGCATATGTTCCCAGTAACTTAAGAAGACTGTCGGGTGTCCTCGGGGAACCCCGAATCATCCACGATTTTCCGAGCAGGATCCCATTACAGAGTCATTGCAGTATTACAATAGTTTATTCATTAATATACATCAGAGTAAAATAGAGGAAGTGTTACAATAACTTAGTTACAAAATAGTTGTTTCACAAACTAAGTACGATTATTATTACAAATCATAGTAGTGGAGTGGCATTAGTAACATAAACATAACACATAAAGAAAGTGCCCTGCCCAAGGGCCACACAATTAATTATCATCCTCGATTTGAACAACCGTCATGCAGCACGGTCCAAGACAGACCTGCCCATGAGGCTCACCTGCAACAAGGGTTAACGAACCCTGAGTACAAAAGTACTCAACAAGACTTAATCAAAATAAAAACTGATAAGGCTCAGGAATGCAGGCTCAGGGATTCAAGGTATGGCTTTAGCAATAAACAAGGTTCTTTTGCGTAAAAGCTTTCTAACAAGATTCTTTCTTTCAACATTTGTATCTCCATATCAATCATATATAAAGCTAACATGATCTGTACTGAGATCATGAAACCTCATATTAAACTCTTTCTCAAAACTTCCTCAAGTTTCAGTTATTAACTACGATGATGAATAGTGAGTTGAGTCTCCATAACCGAGGAGCAACGACGATTCAAACCGATTAAAACCCAGCTGGGGATTCCCAACCACACGACATATGTAGGTCCCCGACCTACATATACCAACCTACCCTCAGATCCTTTAAAACAAGAAGGGGTCCGCGCCACCCAAGAATACAGGACTCCACCATTCCAGCCCATTGCCACGTGGGTACACGCTACTCTCGCCATCTCTCCACTCCCAGTGCGCGAGTAGCCATTCTTGTAATAGAATAGCCAAGTCAAGGCTTACCGGAGTATGTGATCGGTACTACAAAGTCTCACCTCATGCAATTCAACAACGGACGTGTCTTAATCGACACAGGCGGAAATAAGCATTCTTGGATTGAAACGGGTAACAAGGTTGATATTGAAAAACAAGGTTGGTAATGCACCAATTAGGTTTTCACTCAACGCCTAATCACTTAATGCAGTATTGAAAAGCAAAAGCAATATAAATTTGTAAAACACAAGGTAGGTTTAAATGCATCCGGGGCTTGCCTTGGTTGTCGGAATAATCAGGTTCCGAAGACGTTCCACATATATCAAATCCAACTTCAACAGACGGATTAACTTCCTCAACAACTTGATTGACCACCACATTCTTGCTTTCGTTCACTACACGTAATAACAATGCCATGTTTAATATGATGTGAGATATAAAACATGATGCTTGACGATGGATGCAAAAATTAATAACTTGAATACAACTTTCCTTCGCGGTACAGTTGCAAACCAACAACTAACTATACCTTTTTATAAACTCAAACACTTACTTTAAGTATCACGAATTATTTTATACTAATGACTCAAGGTCATCACTCAATCCAAAAATCAAACAAAACCTAAGTCATTAAGGTTCACTATTTGCTTTTATGAATTAAATATTTAATTCAAAATTATGAAATAAATCAACTTCTTCCAATTGAGCTCAACATTTTTGTGAAGACTCATCATATGATAACTAAGTGGCAAAGCAATTTTCATAATTTTTGGATAATTATATAAACCTAGAAAAATCATGGAAACCCATTTATTAATTAATTGGAGCAATTTTTATCGCATTCAAAATGTACTGAAAATAACATTTAATATTTTTCCTAAATAGTTTACATCTCAGAGAGGTCACACAAAAATTTCCATAATTTTTGGAGCTATAATTAATTCTATAAAAAAATAACAAATCACAACACTATTTATTCAATTCAGCAAAATAGAAAATTTCATTTTTCAAATACAGAGTCACTGACATCGGGTCCCACATGTCAGCACAGTACCCCCCACTCAATAGCGATGACCGCGGGTTTGACCGCCGGTATCTCGCCGCCGGTGAGGTCTCCGACCATAGCGACGGTACCACCACGTTCCCTACATCACAACGCACCGATTGGTGGCACAAGCTAGACCAATTACGGCCTGGACCGAGCACGACGATGGCCATGGTGGCCACGATGGTGCAGTTGTGGCACGCCGGCGAAAGGAGGCTAGTAGCGGTTAAACACAAAGCTTGGGAAGGCTGAGGAGCTCACCCCGAACACGCTCGAGCTGAAAAATGGACCGGAGGAGCAACGGAGAAGCGGGTCGACGATCACAGCAGACACGGCTGCGATGGACGAACAGATCAATCAAAGGGCCACATAGCACCAGAGCAACATGGTGAAGCTGAAGGTATGCTTAGCAAGTGCAGGGATAGACTGTAGAGCGCTGGCCACGGTGAATCGAGGTCGACGGCGATGCTGCCAGCCGCGAGGAAGAACGACGGCGCTCAGCATTTCCCGGCGGAGTCAGGCTTCAAGGATTGGTCGGCTGGGTGCGCAAGGAGCAGGTGGAGCTAGGACAGGCTTTGCTGTGACTGGAAAGGCGCTACGATGATGGCACGGGCTCGTCAGAGCAACAGCGACGTCGTCGGGAAAAGCAGAGGAAGAAAACGGAGAAGAACGGCGACGGCGTAGGCCTTATAGCGTGGCTTAGAAGCAAGAAGAAGCCACGCAGCATCCTTCCCCTGCCAGCGCGAAGCCAGAGATGGCCACAGGCACGCCTGGAAGACGTCGGAAGCTCACCGACGGTAAGGTGTCACCCGCGGGTACTGTTCCAGGTAATTACCGAATTGCCACTCGATTTAAAACACAAATTACTCCCAAATTTGTACTGCAATTCAAAAATCTCCAAAAATAAAAGTTGTTCCAAATTAAAAATTCTACAACTTTGGTTTAATAACCATACCCAAATTATGTCTACATTTTGAAAGCAAGTTTAAAATCAAAAGGGGACACCTTAAGAACATATCGCCTTTTCAAATTACTTCAAAATTTATATAACAACTTAGAAAACTCCAAAAACAAGCTTTGTACAACTTGACAAGCTCTACACTTTTCCTTTTAGGCTCAACCCCAAAATGTGCTTAGATTTTGAAGTAGGTTTTCAGGGTAGAATTTAAATGCTGAAAATTAGGGTTTTCGGAAATTCCAAAGCAATACCAAGATTTTGAACTTGATTCAAACCATACAAGTCAACACATATAACATAAAAGTAAACTTGTTTTAGTGGATGCATATCAAAGTTTTCACTAACACATGAATGATGTGCAATGCATATGATGACATGACATGTTTTAGGGTTTAAACACCAGAGGTGTTACAATCCTTCCCCCTAAAAGAAATCTCGTCCCGAGATTTAAAGTCTGAGGGTAAGTAATGGAAAAGGAAATGTGACAAGCAAAAACATTCAAAACCTAACCATAAAACAGCTAAGGTCCCTTTACAAACTTGATTTGCAATGACAGAGCTCAACTAACATTAGTCTATATTGACGCAAGAAACTCCGGAAACCGCTCTAGTAAGAAATCTTCGGATTCCCAAGTAGCTTCTTCTTCGGAATGTTGATTCCATTGTATCTTATAGAACTTGATTGTCCTCCTTCATGTGACACGATCTTTTTGATCCAGAACTTGGATAGGATATTCGGAATAGGTCAAATCAGGTTCAAGTTCAACTCCTTCAACCTCAACATTCTGATCAGGCACTCGAAGACATTTCTTTAATTGAGAAACATGGAACACATCGTGTACAGCTGAGAGATGTTCTGGTAATTTCAAGCGATATGCCACCTTTCCACACCTCTCCAAAATTTGAAATGGTCCAATATAACGAGGTGCCAACTTGCCTTTAACACTGAAACGGTTGACTCCCTTCATTGGTGATACCTTTAGATATACAAAATCTCCCTTGTTAAACACCAATGGTCTACGTCGTTTATCCGCATAACTCTTTTGTCGGGACTAAGCTATCCTCAAGTTACTTTGTATCTGCCTAACCTTCTCTTCTATTTCTTTCACAAGGTCAACTCCAAAGAACCATCTTTCCCCGGGTTCAGACCAATTTAGCAATGTTCTGCATCTACGACCATAGAGTGCTTCAAACGGAGCCATCTTAATGCTCTCTTGATAACTATTATTGTATGAGAACTCAGCCAAAGGCAAACATTCATCCCACTTATTGGAATAGTTAAGGACACAACACCTTAACATATCTTCAAGTACTTGATTCACCCTTTCAGTCTGACCATCAATATGTGGATGATAAGTTGTACTAAACAGAAGTTTGGTACCCAACGAAGCATGCAATTGTTTCCAAAAGTTGGAGACAAACTGTGTACCTCTATCCGACACAATGGTCTTTGGTACCCCATGTAAGCTCACAATTCATGCTAAATACATCTTGGCATATTGGATAGTGGGATATATACTCTTGACTGGAAGAAAATATGCTGACTTAGTTAGTCGATCTACAATAACCCATATTGAGTCAAAACCTTTAGATGTCTTGGGTAGACCGACGATAAAGTCCATACTAATATCCTCCCACTTCCAAGCTAGAATAGGCAATGGCTGTAACTCTCCAGCAGACCTCAAATGTATAGCTTTTATTCTTTGACAAGTATCACACTTGGCTATATATCGAGCAATCTCTATCTTCATTTTGGTCCACCAAAATCTCTGTTTCAAGTCATGGTACATCTTATTACTTCCTAGATGAATATTTAACCTAGTTGTATGTGCCTCTTCAAGAATTGACTGTCGCAACTCAGGAACCTTTGGTACCACTAAACGATTCTTGAACCATAGCACACCTGCATCATCTATTCTGAAGCATGCTACTTTTCCCTTCCTGACTCTTTCTTTGATATGGGCTATACCCTTGTTTTCTTTCTGAGCGGCAATAATTTGGTCTCGAATAGTTGATTCAACAATTATATTAGTCAAAATACCTTGTTGAATTATCTCTATTTTCAACTTCTCCATCTCATGACATAAAGTCAGATCCATGGTTTTTACTGTCAGGCAATTGCAATGACTCTTACGACTGAGTGCATCTGCAACCACATTTGCTTTACCAGGATGGTAATGCACCTCCAAGTCATAATCTTTAATCAATTCTAACCATCTTCTTTGCCGCATATTCAATTTTGATTGAGTAAAGATATACTTTAAACTCTTGTGATCTGTATAAATATGGCAAGTATTACCAAACAGGTAATGCCGCCAAATGTTCAAAGCATGGACAACTGCTACTAACTCCAGATCATGAGTTGGATAATGTTCTTCATGTTGTTTAAGTTGTCTGGAAGCATAGGCAATGACTCGGCCTTCTTGCATCAATACACATCCAATACCAATACCCAAAGCATCATAATAAACGTCAAACGGCTTCTCGATATCTGGCTATGCTAATACTGGTGCAGTGGTTAACAATCTCTTCAAAGTCTAGAAAGCTTCTTCACATTCAGGTGACCAGACAAACTTGGCTCGGTTCTTCAACAATCCCGTGATGGACTTGGATATTCTAGAAAAATCTGGAATAAAACGACGGTAATAACCCGCCATTCCTAGAAAACTCCAAACCTTATGAACAGTGGTTGGCGGTTTCCAATCTAGTATATCCTTAACTTTGCTTGGATCTACTGCAACTCCTTCAGCTGACAAGACATGTCCTAAAAACTATACTTCATTTAGCCAAAAGTTACACTTACTGAACTTGGCATATAATTGATGTTCTCTTAGGTAGGTCAGAACAATTCTGAGATGTTCCGCATGTTCTTTCTTGTTCTTGGAATATACTAAGATGTCATCAATAACACCACTACAAACTTGTCTAGCTCAGGCATGAATACTGAATTCATCAGATACATGAAATGAGCTGGTGCATTCGTCAAACCAAAAGACATTACCAGGTATTCATATAATCCATATCTAGTGGTACATGCCGTTTTGGGAATATCTTCAAGCTTAATTTTGATTTGATGGTAACCTGACCTCAAATCAATCTTGGAGAAAACTTTGGCTCCAGCCAGTTGATCAAAAAGTAAATCTATCCAAGGTAAGGGATATTTATTCTTAATGGTCACTTCATTCAATAGACGATAATCAACACACAATCTCAGGGTCTCATCTTTCTTTTTCACAAAAATTGCAGGACATCCCCAAGGTGATGAACTAGGTTGGATAAACCCTTTATCAATCAACTCTTGCAACTGAGTCTTCAACTCGGCTAACTCCTTGGGAGGCATCCTATAAGCTCTCCGAGAGATCGAAGCTGTTCCAGGTTTTAGATCTATGTTAAACTGAACATCCCTATCAGGTGGTAGACCGGGTAAATCGTCAGGAAAAACATCTAGAAATTCACCAACTACAGGGATATCTCAAATCTCCTTGACGGAAGTCGCACAAACTTTTTCCACTGATCTCTTTAAGGTTGGAAGTTGGATAAGAAGCTAAGAATTACTATCTGGCAAACTCAACCTTATTGTCCTATTCAAAGTATCTATAACAGCTTTATGCTGATACATTCAATTCATTCCCAAGATCACATCTATATCCTGATCTTTTAGAATAATCATGGTGGTGGGAAAAATGTGCCCACCCAGGTTTATGGGTACCTGGTATACCATTTCCTTAGTACACAGACGTCCCCCGGGTGACTGTATATAGAAATTTTCCTTTGTTGCCCCAATTGGAATTTCATGCTTTATGACAAAGGTTCTATTGATAAATGTATGAGATGCACTAGAATCAAAAAGCATAACTGTAGGATGATCGGCGACAGGAAACATACCCAGCATCACGGGTTCCCCTTCCAGAATCTCTCCATCCTGAGTATAGAAAACCCGCCCTGTCTTCTTCTCATCTTTGCTCTTCTGAGCATTTTGGTTGTTGTTCTTGTTCTGAGCTTAACTCTGTTGTTGATTCCTAGGAGCCTTCTAAAAATTCGGATTGTACTGCTTAGGATACGGACATTCCCTAGAGAAATGACCGGACTTCCCACAATTGAAACATGGGTAATTGTGTCCTTGGGGTGTTGGAGCATGAACACCAAGAACACTTGACTGTTAGGAGTTTGGATAAGTCACGGCAGGATGGACATTTGGTTGTTGACCGGCTTGGAACTATAGCGGACGATAAGGAGGACGATAGTGATTTACAGGATGATAAATTATCTTCTGCCTCTTTTGATTGCCACTGAAAGACCCAGATGGCACACTTTTCTTCTTCTTTATTTCCTTATGCTGTTGATATTTCTCCTCTGATGCAATAGCAATGTTAACTGTCTCATGATATGTGACATTGGTACAGGTAGTCATCATGGTCTAAAGTTTGGTATTTAGGCCATGCATGAACCAGTTCTTTTTCTTGGCATCTATGTTAACATGCTCAGGTGCATACTGCGAAAGGTGATTGAACTTGCCCACATACTGCATGACTATTTGATCACCTTGCTTTAAAGCAAGAAACTCATCAAGCTTCATGGCCATAACTCCTTCCGTAATATAATGGGCACAGAAAGCAGTGCGGAACTCGGCCTAGGTTAACTGAATACCGGCTGGTTGCATAGCCACAAGGTTTGCCCACCAAGCACCTGCTGCACATCTAAGCTATTGGGCAGAAAAAATAGGCTTTTGAAACTTAGTGCATGGAATGAGGTCAAACTTCTGCTCCATGGTACGAAGCCAATCATCAGCTTCAAGTGGCTCATTAGCCTTGGTAAATACTGGTGGTCGTGTATCCATGAAGTCAACATATGTAGCTTATTGCCTTTGATAATTACGACCACGGTTCCCTTGCATCATATTCTTATTGCTTTGAGCTAACTCCCGAAGCAACCGAGCATTATCTACTATCACATTGACCAGCGCTGCGATAGCATCAGCCAAATTTGGTGGAACTGGTGGTGGATCAGGAATACCATCCTTGTCTTGCGAAGAACCAGGAACAGTCAAACCCCGAGTACGACGCATCTATTCATGACAAACCAAACTTTACTCACAAACATTTATTGAATTGTTAAAAGAGCTTGCTACAAACACATTACACAGGGCTCACTTATTTATACACAAGTCTGCACTTAAGCAAGACTACCCAACTAGACTAGATCTTGCTATATTACAACTCTACTCTTCTCCTCGATCACATCAAACCTCGTGATCGGTATCCATTCCAGAAACATTTCCACCTTCATTATCACTTTCATTGACCATCACTACTTCTTTTGGATCTTCTTTTGGTTCATCATCATCTGCTATGATGACACCTGGGTCCATTGCATCTGCCTGAGGCTCATGATTTGGATTCAGGAGATTGTTTAGCCTATGGACTTCTTCATGCAGATTGGTATAATATTCTTCTAAGTCTTCTACATAGAACTCTAACTCATGAGCTCGGGCTCTAGCTACATCTTCTCTATGCCAAGCCTCATTTCTTCCTTCCACCATATGAACTAACATATGCTCGTAGTTCTTATGAGCGGTGGTGAGACACCTCAATTGATCCTATAACTTGCCCACCTAGATGGCATCTAAGGTCCAATCTCTAGTAGCTTATGCTAATTCTGCTGAAAGCCTCTGTATCTTAGCCTGGGGATCAAGCCTAAAGCTGCTACTGCTAGCACTGTCACTCCTAGGGGCAAGCTGGTGATGAGGAACTCCTTTGGGTCCAACAGACTTACAGGGCGTTATCTTGGTACGAGCCATACTATAGAAAGCAAGATTTCAAAACAGTAAGATGATCTGATAAAAGTCTCAAGAGCAGCAAGGGTGGATTACACAACTCAACCCAGACTCACTACTCAACCCATACTCAGAGGGAAAGTAAGTAACAAATGGATTAATCATGATGCATGAATCGTCCTTACAAAACTTAAACATCAAAACTCATATTGTACATAAACAATAGTTCTTGTTATATAGGGCATAATAAGATTACTACTCCACCACACAAACCCTTTTTAATCAAATAAGGAGTGGCGAGAATGAATTAAGAAAAGTCGGAAGCAACTTGGACCAAATTAATAGGTTAAACTTATTTGCCCCAAATCGTTTTGAAGTTTTGTAAAACAATACTACAAAAACCTTGTAATTGTTGCTCTGAAACCATTCTGTAGCAGAACCTCCTAAATTATAGGGCCCACATGCACTATCACTGTCCAATGACCTCTGATGACTATGCATATGTTCTTGGTAACTTAAGAAGACTATCGGGTGTCCTCGGGGAACCCTGAATCATCCACAATTTTCCGAGCAGGATCCCATTACAGAGTCATTGCATTATTACAACAGTTTATTCATTAATATACATCAGAGTAAAATAGCAAAAGTCTTACAATAACTTAGTTACAAAACAATTTTTTCACAAACTAAGTACGATTATTATTACAAACCATAGTAGTGGAGTGGCATTAGTAACATAAACATAACACACAAAGGAAGTGCCCTGCCCAAGGGCCACACAATTACTTATCATCCTCGATTTGAACAACCGTCATGCAGCATGGTCCAAGACAGACCTACCCATGAGGCTCACCTGCAACAAGCATTAACGAACCCTGAGTACAAAAGTACTCAACAAGACTTAACCAAAATAAAAACTGATAAGACTCAGGAATGCAGGCTCAGGGATTCAAGATATGGCTTTAGCAATAAACAAGGTTCTTTTGCGTAAAAGCTTTCTAACAAGATTCTTTCTTTCAACATTTGTATCTCCATATCAATCATATATAAAGCTGACATGATCCGTACTGAGATCATGAAACCTCATATTAAACTCTTTCTCAAAACTTCCTCAAGTTTTAGTTATTAACTACGATAACTGAAGAGCAACGACGATTCAAACCGATTAAAACCCAACTAGGGATTCCCAACCACACGACATATGCAGGTCCCCAACCTACATATACCAACCTACCCTCAGATCCTCTAAAACAAGAACAGGTCCGCGCCACCCGAGAATACAGTACTCCACCATTCTAGCCCATCGCCACGTGGGTACATGCTACTCTCGCCATCTCTCCACTCCCAGTGTGCGAGTAGCCATTCTCGTAATAGAATAGCCAAGTTAAGGCTTACCGGAGTATGTGATCGGTACTACAAAGTCTCACCTCGTGCAATTCAACAACAGACGTGTCTTAATCGATACAGGCGGAAAGAACCCGCTCACAAGACCTCCATGTCTTGTGGCTCCCATACACCGAGTCTGCCCGGTCTAGATTTATTACTCCACATGCTCATATCGCATGATCACAAAAATAACCAGTCATATCCAAGAAACCATTTATATCTCGCAGGTGACCGGTGATCACTTGACTTTTATCGTTCTAAGCATGGCTAAGCATAAATAAGTATTCTCGGATTAAAACGGGTAACAAGGTTGATATTGAAAAACAAGGTTGGTAATGCACCAATTATGTTTTCACTCAATGCCTAATCACTTAATGCAGTATTGAAAAGCAAAAGCGATATAAATTTGTAAAAGACAAGGTAGGTTTAAATGCATCCGGGGCTTGCCTTGGTTGTCGGAATAATCAGGTTCCGGAGACGTTCCATAGATATCAAATCCGACTTCAACAGACGGATTAACTTCCTCCACAACTTGATTGACTACCACGTTCTCGCTTTCGTTCACTACACGTAGTAACAATGCCATGTTTAATATGATGTGAGATATAAAACATGATGCTTGACGATGGATGCAAAAATTAATAACTTGAATACAACTTTCCTTCGCGGTACAATTGCAAACCAACAACTAACTATACCTTTTTATAAACTCAAACACTTACTTTAAGTATCATGAATTATTTTATACTAATGACTCAAGGTCATCACTCAATCCAAAAATCAAACAAAACCTAAGTCATTAAGGTTCACTAATTGCTTTTATGAATTAAATATTTAATTCAAAATTATGAAATAAATCAACTTCTTCCAATTGAGCTCCATATTTTTGTACAGACTCATTATATGATAACTAAGTGGCAAAACAATTTTCATAATTTTTGGATAATAATATAAGCCTAGAAAAATCATGGAAACCCATTTATTAATTAATTGGAGCAATTTTTATCACATTTAAAATGTACTGAAAAATAACATTTAATATTTTTCCTAAATAGTTTACATCTCAGAGAGGTCACATTAAAATTTCCATAATTTTTGGAGCTCTAATTAATTCTATACAAAAATAACAAATCACAGCACTATTTATTCAATTCTGCAAAATAGAAAAATTCATTTTTCAAATACAGAGTCACTGACATCTGGTCCCACATGTCAGCACAGTACCCCACGCTCAATAGCGACGACCGCGGCTTTGACCACCGGTATCTCGCCACCGGTGAGGTCTCCGACCACGGCGACGGTACCACCACGTTCCCTACATCACAACGCATCGATTGGTGGCACAAGCTAGACCAATTACGGCCTCGACCGAGCACGATGACGGCCATGGCCGCCACGACGATGCGGCTGTGGCACGCCGGTGAAAGGAGGCCGATAGCGGTTAAACACAAAGCTTGGGAAGACTCAGGAGCTCACCCCGAACACACTCGAGCTAAAAGATGGACCGGAGGAGCAACGGAGAAGCGGGTCGACGATCACAGCAGACACGGCGGCGAAGCTGACGTCGACGGCGGTGCTCCGATGGCTGCGGTGGATGAATGGATCAATCAAAGGGCCACATAGCACCAGAGCAACATGGTGAAGCTGAAGGTATGCTTAGCAAGGGCAGGGACAAACCGTAGAGCGCTGGCCACGGTGAATCGAGGTCGATGGCGATGCTGTTGGCCGCGAGGAAGAACGACGGCGCTCAGCATTTCTCGGTGGAGTTAGGCTTCAAGGATTGGTCGGCTGGGTGCGCAAGGAGTAGGCGGAGCTACGATAGGCTTTGCTGTGACTGGAAAGGCGCTACGGCGACGGCACGGGCTCGTCAGAGCAACGGCGACATCGTCGGGAAAAGCAGAGGAAGAAAACGGAGAAGAACGGCGACGGCATAGGCCTTATAGCGCGGCTTAGAAGCAAGAAGAAACCACACAGCAGCCTTCCGCTGCCAACACGAAGCTAGAGATGGCCACAGGCGCGCCTGGAAGACGTCGGAAGCTCACCGACGGTGAGGTGTCGCCCGTGGGTACTGTTCCAGGTAATTACTGAATTGCCACTAGATTTAAAACACAAATTACTCCCAAATTTGTACTGCAATTCAAAAATCTCCAAAAATAAAAGTTGTTTCAAATTAAAAATTCTACAACTTTGCTTTAATAACCATACCCAAATTATGTCTACATTTTGAAATGCAGGTTTAAAATAAAAAGGGGACACTTTAAGAAAATATCGCCTTTTCAAATTACTTCAAAATTTATATAACAACTTAGAAAACTCCAAAAACAAACTTTGTACAACTTGACAACCTCTACACTTTTCCTTTTGGGCTCAACCCCAAAATGTGCTTAGATTTTGAAGTAGGTTTTCAGGGTAGAATTTAAATGCTGAAAATTAGGGTTTTCGGAAATTCCAAAGCAATACAAAGATTTTGAACTTGATTCAAACCATACAAGTCAACACATATAACATAAAAGTAAACTTGTTTTAGTGGATGCATATCAAAGTTTTCACTAACACATGAATGATGTGCAATGCATATGATGACATGGCATGTTTTAGGGTTAAAACACCAGAGGTGTTACATCCTGCTCCCCAGGGTATGCTGTATCTAGAAAACCATGGGGAAGAAGCTGAAGATTTTGGCCCGAACGGGCTTGGGTGGCACCCAATGCCGTGGCAGTGCCATGACGAACACCATGGAGAGCAACCTCCCTGACACAATTTGGGATGTCATGCAAACGAACCACCGGAATGGTGCCCCTAGCATTGACAAATCCCGCCGCATGATCCACAGCTGATCGAAGGCTTTCCAGTTGGGCAGATAGATCTAAAAGATTCAAATGGGAGGTGATCAGAATCTCAGAGACAAAGTTGAAAAGAAAGCAGAGGTTACGACAAGTATCTCACCCGCAATTCTAGCCTCGGCCTTGGCCAACCTATCCTCCACCAAATCGACCGCAGGAGGTGATCGGCATCGAACCATGGCCAGGGCTGATTCTACGAGGGCTAAACACTCAGCGAGACTCTAGCCATGTCGATCAATGGAGGCAAGCAGATCATCATTATCAATCCACCTCATTTGATGGCAAGGGGGCTAGCGACGAGCCATCGATGAGGAAGGCCCTAAAGGCCGAACGGAGTCGACCCTGTTCCCCGAGGTAGTAGAGGCATCACGAGATATACCCTCCTAACGATGAAGGCACTGACGCAATGATGCAGACCTGATGAAGACCTTTTTAGGAAACCTCTTGCTGTTCTCCATGATCTCTGACCTATGGAAAAGCAGGAACTATGCTAAGGGTGCAGAAGGTTTGAGGCAAAGTGAGTTATCCTTAGATCAACTATCGAGGCCCATTTATATAGCCTAGGAAGGAAACAGATCGGCACTCTAGGAATTCAGGGGACGGATAACAGAAGGATAACAAATTCGAACTTATCGTTTCCCCAAATTATGGAGCATCATGAGACAATACAAAGAATCTACATTGACTAGAGATCTACCCACCAAGGCTTCTTTGGATTGAAGGGAGTCCGGATCCCCATAAGGCCGAGGGTCATCATGAACCAAGTCACGTTGGCCCATTGATAAGATTGTGCAAGAGAAAGGGGAGCGCCGTTTGCCTAACAGATACCCAACTAATTCCTTAGTGACTGGGAGACCGCTGGAAAGAAGCTTATGGCTTTCCCGATAGGCATTTGATGGAACAAACAAGGGGAAGGTGTCCGCATATTCTAGCCTTCACAAAACACTAAAATGGCTTTGTGAGCATGGAGAAAAGACTCAGGTGATGTCACAAGAGTTCTTCTAACCACGATGGCTGGTCTTCTTGCTCAACGAAGCGCTAGAATAAGTGACACAATCACACCATGCACAAGAATTCTTCTAACTGCTCAAGATCTACATAGCAAAAGGATAAAACCACGGAGGATCCAGCGGGATCGGAAACACCCGAGGAGGCAGATAGAAGTGGAACATGGCTAAATCATTGAGTTTGTCCTCACCAAGGTCGGATAGCCATTTTTATAGCCGGCTTGGAGGAATGAATCCAAGACGCCCATGAAGCAATAATGCTCTGAAAAAGTTTTGAAGCATGGGCTCATGAGTTGATATGGACGGCGACGAATAGTAGACCCTAGGTCAAGATTCCTTGCCTGTGGCTACGGGCCTATCGGGAGCACGGACATGGTAATTTTGGAACAAAATTTCTTTTGTCCCAAAATTGGGGGGCATGTGTTTACACCGGAATTTGGAAGAAGGATCCCACAAGCTCAGGAGCTCCCAAGATCATGACAGCAGGGGATCAGTTGCGTGCAGATCGAAACCAGCTGATTCAGATGCAACGCCAGAATCGACTTTCTTCAGATAGCACCAACAGATAATGACAGAGGCTATGATCGGCGCTGAGATGGGACATGCTGGACTCTACAAAAAGGGAAAGATTAGAGTCTAAGTTATCTTAAATTAGGAATGTTTTCATTATGCCAAAGATTGTATTGAGTCATACTCGAGTAGGGTTTGTTTTTAGACTCCGAGTATAAATACCAAACCCCAGCTATTGTAATGGACATCAACCAATCAATCAAATACAAGTCAATTACTTTTTTTGGCTCCGGCCACCCCTTAGGAGTAGGAGTAGAGTAGATCTCGGTGAGTTCTTCGGCAAGTACGGCTGCATCGATCCGGTCGACCTCCACTGCTTGTTGTAAGTATCGTCATGGTTTATACCTCTGTTCGTATGGCTGCATCGATCCGGTCGACCCCCACTACGGCTCTGGTATAAGCTAGTTATCGACTCTTGCCTAATTCAAGTATGGCCTGTGTGATTCTGCCTCACACCCCACTGCTTGAATTGGATCAAGGTCAAGTTATTGGCTCTATCTTAGAGTGGCAGTCTTTGGTAGATTCATTAAGTTACCGATATTGCTTATTGCTTTCATTGTTCATCTAATTACAACAATATCACTCTGCCCGATTGAGATTGATCTGGATCGGCCTTATATCTTATTTAACTCATCGTTTGCTAATCTAAAACTGATCTAATCTACATCTTAAGCGATGAGTTATGTTTTTATCAGCTATTTTGTGTCAATCTTAATCGTGCATAGCGTGCGGTTAAGGCATGTTCGATCTTGAGTAGATCTATCGGTTAGCGAGAACCGTTCCATGGCCCGTCATCATGGCCTGTGGGATTCTACCTCTCACCCCCACTGTTGACACCATGGAGTAGGGATCGTTGGTTGGTAGACCCGTTCCTGAGGAGGCATGACCTTAACTGTGCGCTATGCCTGAATCGGCTGTTTAGCTGATATCAAATGCTTTCACGAACTGTTCACATTACGAGATCTTTGAAGTAGAGATAAGTTGAAAGATATGTTAGCCCCATGATCTTGTTATTGTATTACGACCTGCATGATTCTGCCTCATGCCCCACTGGTCATGGCAATGGATGAGATCTAACATGTTCATTAGATTTATCTTTATTAAATGATTAAGTGATGTTGAATTATTTCTTTATATAAAAAGGAGTTCGGTTACTCGTAATCATTGGCTCAGCATGGACCGATCATCATTGATATCTTATTGCCATTGATTAATATTCGTTTAAATGATGTTTATCCTGAATGATAACCGATTCTCTTCACACGACCCCATGAGCTCTAACTGACTTATTCTCATGAATATACTGGAATCGGCTATTTAGCCGATTTCCTTTCATATCGGCTCTCACAACCGTACATTCGGGACTGTCTGGTAACACCGACAAGTTCCGCCCTTAATTACTAATGAACTTTCTCTACTTGTCAATTGCAGGGTCAAATTGACTGGCACGCCTCGGGAGGATTGCACAGGATCGACCACCCCTGTGCTGAAGCTAGGCGGATCTACTCAATCGAGTGGACCCTTCTGGCTTGCTGCGTGTGTCCTCGGCACGGGACGAAATTCTGTATTGACACACGTTTCTGGCACACCCGGTGGGACACCACAGTCGTCATGGCGGTTCACAACAATGACATCATCCTTATGGTACATTATGAAGACCTGCCTGATGAAGATAAGGATACCACCAACAAAGCTATGGAAGAATTTCAGAAGAAGTATTTGTTGTCCTACACCAAAACATGTGACAGCATAATTATTCAGAAATTTCCACTACCAAGAGTTCTACTACATGGGCAGATAGATATGGTCAAAGCTGAAGACAGGCGTTTCTTTACGGAAGCCATAGACAAGTCTATTCGTGATGCCATATCAAGCCGCAATGAAGCTTTCATTGACGATTTCACAACGCCATGAAAGAGGCGATTCATGGAATTGTAGTTGGTCAGGTTGGATTGACTTGTTATAATATTCCAGATCCGTTGACCCAAGGGACCAATCAAGTCAGTACCAGTCATCAAGAAGCAGCACCAACTGGTAATGGTGGCATCCAGACACTTCAAGGTTCATCTGAACAAACTCCAGGTACTGCTACAAATCAGATATAGTACAATCCTGGACCGTCAGTATAGCATGTGCAGCAGCCAACGGGGCAAGGTCAAAACTAGATGATCAATTTTGGCACATCAGGCCACATACCGTCGTCGGCTCAGAAGATAGCACCATCTGTTCAGAGGATCCGTAGAGATATAGATCCTTATGTCTATAATCAGAGACTTCAAGCAGCAAGCCAGGAAAGGACCCAACAGATTGAGATTCCACAAGGCTATCATTATAGCACGGATTATAACACCCTCCACATGATGCCAAATCTAGGATATCAAGGCACGCGGGATTTCAATCCACAGATGGGTCAGTAAGTACCGAGAAATCCAAATCCACAAGCTGACGAGTTGCTGCTCAAGGTGAATGAGATAATGAAGAATCAGTTCGGTCTGAAGCCAAAAGGAATGACTTTTTCATACAAACGTCCATATCCAGAATGGTATGATTTGGTCGCCCTTCCTACAAATTATAGGCTCTCAGAATTCGCCAAGTTCACTAGTCAAGATGGTACAAGCACAATAGAACATGTCAGTCAATATCTTACACAATTGGGCGAAGCGTCAGTTGAGGATGCCCATCGAGTTTGTTTCTTCTCCTTGTCCCTATTAGGGCCAGCCTTCACTTGGTTCTTGTCACTACCAGTCAACTCCATTGCCAATTGGGCTGACCTGGAGAAGAAGTTTCATACATATTTTTACACTGGGACTAGAAAGAAGAAAATAACCGATTTGACAACCATGAGACAGAGGACTAATGAATCGGGCACTGAATTTCTTTAGAGATTTCGAGAGACTAAGAATCTGTGTTTCTCATTGAGCTTGGCTGATGATCAACTAGCTACTTTAGCCGTCCAAGGAATGTTGCTGATGTGGAAAGAGAAACTGCTGGGACAGGAATTTGACAACTTGGGTCAATTGGCTCAATGAGTGGCAGCACTTAATAGCCAATTCCAGAGCATACGCAGAGATACCCGATTCCAGAAGAGTACCTCAGTGGCCGAAGCTTACGATCCATATTCAGTCGATGACGGCTATGAAGATGAAGAAGAAGAGGTTGCTACAGCTGAATGGAATTGGGGCAAGAAGACAGTGATGGTGCCAAATCCTTAGGGAAGAGGAGTTGAGGAGAGTTATGACTTTGATGTTACCAAATTGGACAAGCTCTTCGATTTCTTGCTTGAGAAGGGGCACATCAAGTTGCCTAATGGTCATGTCATGTTGCCCCCTAATCAGTTGAAGAACAAGAAGTTCTGCAAATTCCATAACGCTATTTCTCATTCCACTAATGAATGCAGAATCTTCAGGTAGCATATACAAAGAGCTATTTAGCAAGGGAGGCTCAAATTCAATACACCTCAGAAGATGAAAGTCGATGATAATCCTTTCCCAGGAGATTAGAACATGGTTGATGCTGGGCTGTTCAAAGGAAAAACCAAGGTCCTAACATCGACCAAATCGAGAGAAGCTAGGACAGTCGATCCCGAATTGCAAATATCGGCTGATGAGTACAGAGAGATTAGAAGACGTTGTGCCGAACAAAAGAGCCTATACGAGCAGAGGAAAGACGTCGAAAGCAGAGACATCAAAGCCACGGGTCACATCTCAGATTCTATTGAATAAATGGTAGCGGTAGAAGGAAAAGGATTATCAATGTTGGTTAAAAGATCAAGCATACCAGCATCAATTAGAAGAAGAGAGGTATGAAAGGGAACAAGCTAAATTACATTGGAATTGTCCCTTCTTTAGGCATTGCTGGAATGAAGGTTTGAAGTTGCCTACTAGACACGACTGTCTAGAATGTAGCAATCAATATCGGGAGTATAGGCAATCTCAAACCAACCGCCGGACTATCCATGCTCAAGATGCATATCATCATAACAACATGGATCGGCACTTAAAAAATGAAAGTGTTCATGATCGGTTGGGAAAAGAGTCATTGGACAGGACTGGACTGATCATGAAGAGGAAGACACTGAAAGAAGATACACGTGGCAGGAAGGCCACTAGTGCCCAGGAGATTTGATGAGAAGCCAAAAGAGGAGGGTGCAGCGCCTAAGGAACAGAGAGATGGAATAGGCTCAGGCACTCAGTAAAACTCAAGTATGACGTACCAAGCAGATAGCTGATAAGAGGCAACCATCGGCTAATATCCAAATGGCTTTTCTGTTACCATCAGAATTCAGAGCTCCGACAGATCAGGAAGTTTACTCAGACTTCGACGAGTTAGAGTATGAACAGATGGTTGCCAAGTTAACAGTTGTGCAGCAAGCAATATTTGATAAGCCAGTCAAGCATTGGCACTTAAAGGCTTTATATATGAAAGGTTTTGTTGATGGGAAGCTAATGAACAAGATGTTGGTGGATGGAGGTGCTTCTGTCAATCTTATGCCATACACCACTTTCCATAAGCTTGGCAAGGGACCAGGAGATTTGCTTGAGACTGACATGATGCTTAGAGACTTCGGAGGAAATACATCCAAGACCCGAGGGGCAATAAACGTTGAACTGACAATCGGGAGTAAAACTCTGCTCACCACATTCTTTGTCATTGATGGGAAAGGATTATATAGTTTACTCCTCGATCGTGATTGGATTCGTGTGAATTGCTGCATACCGTCGACCATGCATCAATGTTTGATTCAATGGCATGGAGATGATGTCGAACTGGTTCGTGCTGATGAGTCCGTAAGCATCGCAACAGCCAATCCAGTCTTTTGGGAACTAGGAGATTTCAAGTGTTTTTTTGGCAAGTCATGGGAATGAGGCTTCATTAAGATCAGCAATGAAAGCCAACAGCCGATGCAAGCGATCGGCTCTGAGAGTTTATTTTAGTAAAAAAGGTTACGGCTTCATATCGGCCATTGGAATAAAGGAAAACAAGTATTAGTTATAAGGTTTAGGCCGATGTATGAATGCTAGATAAGGTGGCGAATTCGGAGATAATGGATTTGAAGAAGTTATGTTTCACTTAACAGGATGTTCGACCTAGGTTGATTGCTCGTTCGACTTTTGATGTGAAAGTTTCTATGGTACGTTATCCTGACACCCGGGCAACATTCGATAGCCGATTCATTCTCGGCTCTAATAGCCGATACCAGGAGGGTATCGCCTCTAGTGCAAAAAGTAAACATCTTCAAAGACAGTAATAGCTGATATGATATGTATCGCCTATAGAGCAAAAAACAAAAAGAGCAAGAAACATTCACAGTCGTACACGAAGGCATTGCATTGAAACACAATCATAAAAGAACAGGAGTCTTCATTCATTGATTTATCCTAAATACAAACTAATCGAAGACCTTGTTCACCACATCCTGAGCGGATGTGATGTCTACTATGGCCTCCACTGCCATGGTGAATTCTTCAAGTAGGTCCTCGTGCTCCTCAGGGCCGTCGCCCATTGGGAAACCTGTTTCCATGGCATGAAGCTCGTACCCAGTTCAGACTTGTGCCATGGTCAGCGCCACCACCGCACCATGACGAACGCCATGGAGGGCAATCTCCCAAACACGGACCGGGACGTCTTGGAGATGAACATCGATGGAGGAACCCCGGGCATTGACAGCGTCTATGGCCACATTCGCCGCCAGTTGGAAAGATTCCAACTATGCTGTCAGGACTGACAATCACGAGAACAAGAAGACGGTCAAGATGAAGATAATGGAAGTTAGAGTAAAAAGCCTTCATGGGATTCATCTTACCCGCCATCGTGGCATCGGATTCGGCCAGCCGTGCTCGGACGGCGCTAACCTCCTCCTCAGCTATGTGAAGGGCGGCCTGGGAAACTCCGAGGCGAACCTCCAGTTGGTCGTTCTCCCAAGTCGCCTTGGAGTAATGGTTTTGAGCCATCCTCCACTCGTGAAGATAGCGCCAGGTGTCGTCGCTGTTGTAGGAATAAGAAGAATCCGACGACGAGGCCGACACAGAAGATGCCGCGTCAGAGGGCCCACCGGCCCTGGGAAGAGGACGGAGACTGTCATTCACAACAAACTTGTAGGCGGATCAGAACTATTCATCATCATGAACAAGAAATGTCAATCTCACCTCATGCGCCGAAGGCGCTGATTCATCGGCATATTCTCTTCTAGGATTTCCTCTGTCGCACATTTGCCTCGGCGGTCTTCGCCGGCCATGAAAAGTGATTGGATCTACGAAAGGGAGAAAGAGAACCGCTATAGGGTTTCGACAGGCAGAGAAGAGCAGAGAAACAGTTGCGAGTAAAGATGTATTCGAGGCCGAAACCACCAATCGATATTTGAAGACCTGAAGCGAAGGGACGGGTGCCTCAGGACATGTAAAAGGCAACAACAATTAATGGAAGGTGAAGCGCCACTTCACTAATGCCAGTGAAAATACAGCACTGAGCAACTAAAAAGCAGGAAATCGAAGGGTTCTCTTAATAAAAGCCGTGTTTTCAGACTTGGTTAAACCAAGGGCCTGGATCAGCTATATTAAATCGGCTCTTTAGCCGAAGAAGGAAGCATGAGTAAACAACAGAGAATATGATCGGTTCTACACAAGATCTGCGATGACATGTAGATCTCGAGCCTAGGGCACCATGGGTCGCTCTCGGTATTTCTAGTCAAATGACATCAGCTCCCATAGGCTATTGACTTCTCCAGCTGATCTAGAAATGCTCTCAAAGACACACTTATGACGACCAAAAAGCGAGACAGCCGGTATGGTCACCTAATCAGGGGAAACCTTATCGGCTCAGGCATTGCGCGCCTGGTACATTTTGGAGACGCTGGAAGGAGGAGAAGGATTTAGCAGATCAATAGGGAATATTTGAAGGAATATTACCCTAATGTTTGGATTAATACTCAACGACCAATTCGCTCGACTGACAGCTCTAATGGCCGATACCAGAAGGGTATCGCTGCTGGTGCAAAAATAGACTTAGAAGAGTAAAAGCCGGTACAATGCGTATCATCCGTGGGGGAAAAGCAAGCATAAACAAAAGTAATGCGCATGGTGTCAAGACAGGAAAATTATCTGTTAAATATTGACTATTACAAACTATGGGCCGAGGAAAACCTTGCCTACTATGTCATCGGCCAAGGTATTAAAAGCTATAGAATTGGCGGCGCTCATGAAATCCTCAATCAAGCGCTCCTGCTCCCCAGGGTATGCTGTATCTGGAAAACCATGGGGAAGAAGCTGAAGATTTTGGCCCGAATGGGCTTGGGCGGCAGCCAACGCTGTTTAAATGATGTTTATCTTGAATGATAACCGATTCTCTTCACACGACCCCATGTGCTCTAACTGACTTATTCTCATGAATATACTGGAATCGGCTATTTAGCCGATTTCCTTTCATATCGGCTCTCACAGCCGTACATTCGGGACTGTCTGGTAACACCGGTAAGTTCCACCCTTAATTACTGATGAACTTTCTCTCCTTGTCAATTGCAGGGTCAAATTGACTGGCACGCCTTAGGAGGATTACGCAGGATCGACCACCCCTGCGCTGAAGCTAGGCGGATCTGCTCCATCGAGCGAACCCTTCTGGCTTGCTGCGTGTGTCCTCGGCATGAGACGAAATTCTGTGTCGACAGTGCTGTTGTCCATGATGATGGGGTTTGGTACCCTAAAGCAATGGATGATGTCGAGGAAGAACAACATGGCTTGCTTGGATTTGATCACGGAGATTGGCCGAGCTTCGATCCATTTTGTGAACTTGTCTATGGTGAAAAGCAAGTGGGTGTAGCCCCCGGGCGCCTTTTTGAGAGGTCCAACCAGATCGAGCCCCCAGACCGTGAAGGGCCATGTGATGGGGATCATCTGGAGTGCCTGGGCCGGGAGGTGAGTTTGCCGAGCGTAGTATTAGCACCCTTTGTAGATGCATACGATCTGCTCAGCGTCGGCTACTGTAGTGGGCCAGTAGAAGCCCTGTCGGAATGCGTTCCCAACCAAGGTTCTAGGCACGGCGTGGTGACCGTAGACCCCACCGTGGATATCGCTCAGCAGAAGCTTCCCCTATTCGACGGGGATATAGATCTATAGGATCCTGATGTGGCCTCGTTTGTAGAGTTTGCCCTCTACAAGAACGAAGGACTTGGCGCGACGTGCGAGCCATTGAGCTTCTGTCTTGTCCGTCGGCAGCGTGTCATGGAGGAGGTAGTTGAAGTAGAGTGTTCTCCAGTCATCCAGAGGGTCGGGCTCTGTTGTTGGATCCTCTTCAAGCTCCATGACCTCAGGGCTGAACAGACCATCGTCGGCCCGTTTCAACCCTTCATAGCGTACCGAGGGCTTATGTTGGTTGCTGGTGAAGACACCCGTTGGCACCAGCTCTCGACCAGACACCGCTTTTGCAAGTGCATCGGCCGCCTTGTTGAGGCGCCTTGGGATGTGATTGAGTTCGAGGACATCGAATTTGTCCTCCAGCCATCGGACCTCTTGGTAGTACGCAACCATCTTGGTGTTGTGGTAGCTTGACTCCTTCATGACTTGGTTGACGACCAGCTAGGAGTCACCCCATATGTCGAGGCGTCGGATGCCAAACTCGATGGCGATTCATAGGCCATTGATGAGCACTTCATACTCAGCCACATTATTTGATGAGGGAAAATGGAGATGAACCATGTACCTCATGTGGACCCTGAGGGGTGATACGAAGACCAGCCCCACGTCGGCGCACTTCTTCATTAGCGATCCATCAAAGTACATCGTCTAGTACTCTTGATCGACGACCGCCAGTGGTGTTTGGACCTCGGTCCATTCCGTGATGAAGTCAGCCAGCACCTGGGACTTGATCGCCGTTTGAAAGGCATACGTGATGCCTTGATCCATCAACTCGAGTGCCCACTTCACGGTTCTTCCTATGGCATCCTAGCTCTAGACTTCCTCACCATGGGGGAACGACATCACAATCGTCACGAGGTGTGACTCAAAGTAGTGGTATAGCTTCCTCTTGGTGAGGAGGACGGTGTATAGGAGCTTCTGGATTTGGGAGTAGCGAGTCTTGGAGTCAGATAGTACCTCGCTGATGAAGTACATAGGGCGCTACACCTTGAGGGTGTGCCCCTCTTCCTCCCGCTCCAGTACTAGAGCAGCGCTGACCATTTGTGTGGTGGTCGCTATGTATAGCAGGAGGGATTCTCTGTTGCTTGGAGGAACTAGAATCGAGGGCCTTGTCAGAAGCAGTTTGACCATGTCAAGTGCCTCCTGGGCCTCAGATGTCTACTCGAAGTAGTCGGCTTTCTTCAACAGTCGATAAAGGGGGAGACCTCATTTGTCGAGGCGCGAGATGAATTGGCTAAGGGCGGCAAGGCACCCTATGATTCGTTGAACCCCTTTATGTTCTGAATCAGGCCCATCCTTGTGATGTCTAAGATCTTCTTTGGGTTGGCTTCGATGCCACGCTCGGAGACGATGAAGCCGAGCAGCATGCCCCTCAGGACCTCGAAAACACACTTCTCAGGATTGAGTTTGGTGCCATTTGCTCGAAGTTTTGCAAAGGTTCGCTCAAGATCGGCAACGAGGTGGTCAGCCCGTTTGGACTTAACTATGATGTCGTTGACGTAGGCCTCAACGGTCCGCCCGATGAGGTCCCTGAAGCATCTGAGCATACAACGCTGGTACATGGCCCCAGCGTTCTTCAGACCGAACGGCATTGAGATATAGCAGAACGATCCGAAGGGGGTGATGAAAGATGTCGCTAGCTGGTCGAACTCTTTCATCGCGATTTGATGGTAGCTAGAGTACGCATCAAGGAAGCAGAGGGTTTCACACCCTGAGGTAGAGTCGACTATTTGGTCTATGCGTGGCAAAGGGAACGGATCCTTTGGGCACGCCTTGTTGAGGCCCATATAGTCAACACACATCCTCCATTTCCTGCTCTTCTTTCATACAATAACAGGATTAGCTAACCACTCTGGGTGGTGTACTTCCCTGATGAATCCGGCCACCGATAGTTTTGCTATCTCTTTGCCGATGGACCTACGCTTCTCCTCGTCGAAGCGATATAGGTGTTGCTTCACCGGCTTGGAGCCTAGATGGATATTCAAGGTATGCTCGGTGACCTCCCTTGGAATTCCTGGCATATCCAAGGGTTTCCACTCAAATATGTCTTTGTTGCCACAGAGGAAATCGACGAGTGTGCTTTCCTATTCAGAGGAAAGTGTGGTACCAATGCGTACCGTTTTACCCTCTGAGCTGCTAGGATCTATGAGGACCCCCTTGGAGCCCTCTGCCAATTTGAACGACCCGGTCGATTTCTTCGCGTTGGGCGTTTCTTCGGCGACCTCCTCCTTGAGGGCGGCGAGTTCCCCGGAGGCGACGATTGTCGTGGCGTGGCCACAACACTCGACCTCGCACTCATAGGCGCATAGGAAGGAGGTGCCGACAGTGATGACCCCGTGGGGGCCCAACATCTTCAGCTTGAGGTATGTATAGTTGGGGACAGCCATGAACTTCACGTAGCATGGACGTCCTAGGATGGCGTGGAAGGTTCCGGGGAACCCAACCACCTCGAAGGTGAGGGTCTCAGTCCTGTAATTGAACTAGTCCCCAAAGGTAATGGGCAGATCGATCTACCCGAGTGGCATGGCTTGCTTTTCGGGCACAATGCCATGGAAAGGTGCTCAGGTTGGGTGGAGACACGTTCGGTCGATGCCCATCTCATCGAGCGTCTTGGCGTACATAATGTTGAGGCCGCTGCCTCTGTCCATCAGTACTTTGGTGAGTCACTTTGGGCCGATGATCAGGTTGACCACAAGCGGATATCTCCCTGGGTGTGGGACAATATCCGGATGGTCAGTCCGATCGAAGGTTATGGTGAATTCCGACCACCGAAGGAAGGGAGGTGTGGCCTGTTGGGCTGTGTAGATTTCGCGGCGTGCGACCTTCTGACGGCGTTTGGAGTCATAGGCCGCTGATCCACCAAAGATCATAAGGCAGCCGTCCGGCATCGGAAAGCCATCGTCCTTCTCCTCGGCATCATCCATAGTGGGGGCAGGTTCCTTCTCCTGCTCCCCTTTATTGGAGCCTCCGGACGAGAACCGCCGCATGAGGCTGCAGTCCTTGAGCAGATGCTTAACGGGAAAGGCGTGGTTCGAGCATGGCCCCTCGAGTAATTTTTTGAAGTGGTTCGGAGTGCCCTCCGTGGGCTTCCGACCACCCTTACGGTTAGCAGCGGCCACGAGCGAGTCCTCGCGCCATTGCTTCTTATTCTTCCTTTTGGTGGAACGATTGGAGGTGCCTTCACCGGCACCCTCATCCCGCCTTGCCTTGCCTTCGAGGCGATCGAAGATCGCTTCGACCGCCTCTTCTCCTAAGGCATGGCTGGTGGTGATGTCCAGGAGTTCCTTGGTGGTTCATGGGCCCTTGCATCCTAGCTTATGAACCAAAGACTCGTAGGTCATCCTGGATAGGAAGGCTCCTATCACGTTGGCGTCGGTGACGTTAGGGTGCTTATTGCACTATTGGGAGAAGCACAGGATGTACCCATGGAGGGTCTCACCAGCCTTCTGACGGTAGTTCTTGAGGTCCCATGGGTTCCCAGGGCGCTTGTATGTGCCCTGGAAGTTTCCCACAAAGATCTCGTTCAAATCCGCCCAACTCTAGATTGCGTTGGACGGCAGGTGCTCCAACCATGCTCACGCCGAATAGGCCAAGAACAATGGGAGGTTGCGGATAATGAAGTCATCATTATTCGCACCACTGGCTTGATAGGCAAGCCGATAGTCTTTGAGCCAAGTCCGGGGTTTGTCTCCCTAGAGTACTTAGGGATATTGGTAGGTGGTCGATACCTTGGCGGGAAAGCAGCATTGAGGATGTGTCGGCCGAAGGCCCGAGGGCCTAGCAGGCCGAGGCTTGGGCTCTGGTCCTCGCCATTGTCGTAGCATCCGCCACGAGGAGGATGATAGCCATGGTGGGCTCCTTCTCTTGGGTCGCTATAGGTGCGTCTGTGGGCATCGATGGTGCTGCGTGCGTCGCGGTTATGGCCGAGATGCTGATGTATCTCGGCCGCATCGCGCTGCCCGCAGCCTTATAGAGCCTGGTGGACTGATGCGTCCCTCGTAGGATGCACCGAGGGCGTGCGCTGGCTGGTGTCGAGCTCATGTCGCCGAGACAACAAGCTCTCCGCCTACTGCGCCGCCGCACGCTCAAGCAACGTGCGAATTTCATGGTGGGCCCAATGATCCTCGGGCGTTGCGGCCTCTGGTAGGCCATGGAGCAAGGCCATTGTGGTGGCGATGTTCTGGCTTGCCCGAGCGAAGTGAGGAAGGGTTTCATCATCGGCGATGATCCTTCGATTTACGTCACGGGCCACGGCGCATGCGCACCCACCGTCTCTGCGGCGTTCGATCTCCCGATCGACCTCCGCATATTCCCAAACAAGCTATTGTCCGACTTTGTTGATCTCCCACTTTTGGGCTCTCAGCTGCTCCACCCCTACATGAGGTGGGGCCGCTGTATCGCCTTCGGTTTCACCGCCGAGGTTGCCTGCCGGGGTAGTCTCCTCCGTGGAGACGCTTTCGACGTGTCCCTCGGGGGTACCCACCATGAAACATTCCCAGGAGGGGTGATGGCTCCCCCTACCAGAGTCAGAGCCAGAGTCCAACCCTGGCTCCTCCGTGGGGAGGCCGTGAAGGGATTCCGTGATGCTTTCGATCAACCCCACGAACTCGTTGTTCGCGGGGGACGGGATCGTGCGCTGTGCCACAATGTGGCTTACGGTCACCGTGGCGTTGCGGAGACCGAACGGAAGCGCCGTCGGGGCACTCCGTGCGGAGTGTTCTGGGGAGAGGGTGAGGTGGCGTGGGTCTTCCCTAGACGGCTGGGGTCCAAGGGAGACGCCGGGCTGGCGCTCAAGCCTCCCATAGTTGAAGTCGATGGAGGGGAGAGATTGGATGGTGACGTGGGCCAACGCTAACTCTCCTCCCACCGTGACGATGAAGTCTAGGTCACCAAAACACACGTGTGCGCCCAGGACCCAGCTGATTGCGTGGCTAGCCATCCGAGGCCTGATTTGGAACGCGCAAAGGCCCCTACCTGGCGCACCAACTGTCGGTGTTTCGAACAAACACCAACTAGTAAATTTATAATTATTGCGCGTTAGGCTCGGATGGTGTACTAAAGGACATAAGGTTTATACTGGTTCGGGCAGAATGTCCCTATGTTCAGTTTGCTGCTGCTCGTGTTATTAGTACCGAAAAAGGTTCGTAGTAGGGGGCACAAACGGTCGAGAGAGGGACAGGTCCCAAGTCTCTAATGGAAAGGTCGAAAGGACGCCAAGAGCTCGGTTGCTACTTGGCTGTGTGTTGTGTGTCAAATTGATCCGTCGTCTTGCGTCTCAAAAACGATCAGTCCCCTTAGTGGGGTGCCCTGCCCTCCCTTTTATAGACCAAGAGGGGAGCAGGGGTTACAGATGGGAGAAAGAGGAAAAAACTAAAGGTAGAGAAGGTCCTTCCAGGGAGCCGGGTCTTCCTTTTCCCCTGTGCCTGCCCTGCTAACATGGCAGACCATGTCAGGGATGGCGTGTTCGCTGATCCTTATAGGGTCGTGCCCTGGCCTCTTTCAGCAAGTGGGTGTGTCCCATCCTACACCAGCGGACGGTGCGACGTGCCAGAGAGCCGAGCTGTGACCCTTCGAGGAGTAGACGGGGAAGTGACCATACGTCTGTCACTGTAGATGATGTGAGCTCTGTCTTGGATCGTAGTGGTTGTCGTATGCTTGTGTTAGTATCCACGTCCGAGGGCTGATGACGGCGCCTACAACACTGTGGGACAAAAGTCGGCGCCTACAACACTGTTCGGGCTCTGTCAGGTCGGAAAGGGCCTAAAGCGTCCGTTCCGTCGTATCCTGACAGCACCATCCTGCACGCATGCAGGGCATGACCCTCAGTACTGCGGTTGACTCGAATGTCCTGTCATACCCTTTGCTCATCTTTATCAAGGAGCAGGGTGCAATCGTCGAGCGAGTCGGAGCCTGCTCTCAGACGTCGGGCGAGGCGGGTCCTACCCTCGGACATCGGGCAAGGCGGAGCCTGCCCTCGGACGTCGGGTGAGGCGGAGCTAGCCCTCAGCCGTCGGGCGAGGCGGAGTGTGCCCTCAGATGTCGGGCGAGGCGGAGCCTGTCCCCGGACGTCGGGCGAGGCGGAGTCTTAGCCCTTGGGGGTCGGGCGAGGTGGAACCAATCTTCCGTCGTTCGGGCAAGAAGTGTAGTAGCGTTCTTGTCTGACCGAAAACGTCAACGTTCGATGGTTATTAATTCCACCTCATTAGGTACCCCGGTATTAGGTCCCCGACACTATTCGACGATATCATAATACAAACAAGTAGCAACTGGACATATGGCTTTTACTCGCTTCCTGAGGGTCCGAACTAGCATAAATCTTGTGTCCCGACTAGGGTTGCTCTTAGCATCAAGCGAGTTTCTACAAGAACCGAATATCTGCTGGTAAAAAACACCGACAGGTCCGATAACCCAAATCCCTCCTTAATAATAAAGAGACAAAATTTCTATCACCAGTAACTTTTTATCTAGCTTAAAGTGGTTCGGTCTCGGCATCAGCTCCCGAAAAGTCCAGCTTCCGTTTTTCTCCTTAAGGGCCTGTTCGGTTCCCGGGGATTGAGGTCCCGGAACCGTTCCGGCCATGAACGTTTATTTAAATTGCATGTAGCAGAGTTCAGCGGGAATGGTTCCGGCATTGTCCGATTTTCCGTGAAAGACGTTCCCGTTCTTGTGTGCTTTTCCGGTTCCCCTTCCCCGTATGCGGATCTGTACGTGAGGCAAACAAGTAAAGGAGGGAGAATCCAACAAGTCAAATCTATATCTATTCTATATCTATATTTATATCTAATAATAAATTAGTAAAATTTCTTACGCATCTTAATTTTCATCTAACCTATAATCATAAAGTGACTCGGCCTCGGTCATCAGCTCCAGAAAAAAAAAATTCCCGTCCGTTTTCACCACGTAAGACGTTCCTCACGTGGGGTCTGTACGTGACTTTTTCTTTCTCTTTTTTGTCTCCCATATTTTATAAATAAAAATAATAAATAACAAATATAGTACTCTAAATCTTTGAACTCTTTATCCTTATGTAATAATCTAACAAATAAGCCACGACTTACATAATTTATCATCCAATAGAATCTATATCTATATACTCATTCAAGTTAGAACAACTCGAGTATGATATTAATATAGAGTCCAATTATAAGACGTATTGGGTTCCGCCTAGTCATGTACTGACATACGCAAGTCCATATAAATGCCGTGAACAATAGTTACAAGTCAATTCGTATACATGTTTCCCAAACAAACTAAACATAAAAGTTACATAGGTTAAATTAAATTATGGCATGTTCATCCGACTAGAATCCATTAAGAACACTCGACCATGTTTCGAACTTTTCGATCCGATCAGAAGTAAATTAATCTATACTTATATGTATTATATTCGTATCTATAAAGCATAGAGCATTTTATTGGTATGTCACTCTCTCACAAATCTATATAAATTAGGGCAACTTATCTAGCTAGCCATGATGCGGTGCAGAGTTCGATTCCAAAACGAATACGAACATATAACATGATCATTAGATAAACATCTAATCCTCTCGTGCTCATGCAAATTAGGGTGGCTAGCGTACGTCGAGGCACGGTAGGGAGTCTAGATCCAAGATGAATTTGAACACATGATACAATTATTAATAAATCTAAGATGCAAGTTAGCGAGGTGACTACGTAACAAGTAAATATCTTTGCAACGCATAGGCACATTTGCTAGTTATACTAATGTTGCAAGTTGTTCATAATATAGTTGGTACTCAAACCGGTATGCTCAAAATTCTACGATCAGCCACCCTGAAATTTCAGCATAACCCTAGCCTGTTTCTCTTTCCATGAACCCAAAACCAGCATGGAAGCATACTGTGTAGGGCAAAAGGAAGTTACGGCCAGTGGAAAGGGAAAATGCAGGCCTGAAAAATGGAGTCAGGTTGTTTGGTCTACTCCACCGGTCATACGTTATTTTCCTTCGCCAGAGGCTATTTGGTTCGAGGGATGAGTTGATCCATCATTTTTTCACTCATATTTTTGTTTGGTTTGTGAAATAGAATAGGTTGATCCATCATCATCTTATTTCTGACAAGCTAATACTTAGAATGAGGAATAGAGTCAATCCACTAAATTTGAGAAATGGATTAATTCCACCAAATTTGAAGAATAGAATCATTATGCAACACCTCATCTAGATTGGAGTGATTCATCAAACCAGACACCCTATAAATCTACAACGTTTGGTCTCTACGTTAAGGAAAATATGCTATAATATAATAAAAGAAAAAATATTAAAGTTTCTAACAACGAAAATATGAGTTTCGCTCCGGTAGTCCTCCACAAGAGAGTTGCACGAATATTAAAGCAGCACTGATTAATTTTAATTAATTTCGGCATGGGTTAAGTCTGGGCCCGGCCCTACCCTTGTCCAACCCAGGCCCAACCGCTGCCCACCCCGGTCCAGACGAGTTCAGTCGGAGTTCGATCGTTTTCTTCGATCCGCAATAGTCGTGCGTCTTTTCCTCGTAATGACGGCCGATGGCGAGTTCGACGGTGGCGGCGCATGGAGTCTCCTCGCTCTGCGTTGCTCTCCTAGTGCGGACGGCGGAGGCGGCGCACACGGACAGTGCCTTCCATCCAGCAGTCCGCTCGTCCGACTGTCGAGCTCGATCAGAAAACAATTTACCACGCCTAATTTCTGCAACTCATTCGAATTCCGTCTTTATGCAATTTCAGCATTTGTTATCAGACAAATGCATACTGAAATTGCATTTTATTTTATTTTTTTTCAAAGACACTCGTTCATCCAAATCATATGGAACCCCGTCCTTCGCTCGGGCACTAAGAGATGTGCCTCCGTCGCATGGCCAAATCATATGAAACACCCGTCCACCGCTGCCGTCTCTCGCCCATCACCGCCGCGTCCGCGCCCGAGCCTGGGGCCGGTCTGGCAGCTGCCGAGCGTCCCTCCGCACCTCCGTGCGCCACGGCTGGGCTTGGGTAGCGTCTAGACCAGGGTGGGCAGCGGCTGGGCTTGGGTTGGATATAGGTAGGGCTGGGACCAGACTAAACCCGTGCCAAAGTTAATTAAAAGTAATCACCTATTGCTTTAATAGTCGTGCAAATCTCATGGAGAGGACCACCGGAGCAAATCTCCTAAAATATTTTCCATGATGGTTTTTCTTCACTGAGGCATGATACATTAATACTGTAGTTCATGACACGAGTGAGAAGCAAACAACTGCAATACATTTATTTGTACAGTCAAAGGACTTATTTTAAATGAATGTAGTTTAACTGGTTAGGTTTCTTGTGATGGAACATGTCCATCTGGTTTAAGTTCTTGATTTGATGCGACGCTTGCATTTTTCTAGATTTAACGGCATTGTTCTTTTAGTAGAACATCCATCCGATACTATCCATATTTAACTTCAAATCCTATAAAGAAATAATTACTCGTCTTCATATCCTCAATATCTGTTTATTTCAGATCCGGCTTCATCTCCCTCTGTATAAGAGCCTAAAGGCCTGTTTGCCTCCCGCCACAGCCGCACAACACCACAGCTGGCGGACGAATCGTCCACCAGACAGTTGGTGAGCTATGGCTAGGGATGAAAACGGTACGGATATTTTTCGACCGTATTCGAAACCGAATCTGTTTAGAGGGGTTGAGATCTGTCCGTATCCGAGTCCGGATATCCAACATCGGATACCGTATCCGTATCCGAATACTCAAATCGCATATTTATGATGTCGATATCCAATCGTATCCTATCCGACATAGTTGACACTATCCGTAACTATCAGCTGTGGTAGCTGCCAAACCTTTGGCGACGTGCGACGTGAGTGTTTGGCACTTGTGGCGCGGTGACCTGAAGGGCGTGTTGGACGTGATCCAAATTAACACGCCCTAAACTCTGAAAACATATGCATGATTATTTGATTCGTACATGGCGCACTAAATTGGCAATTACGGAACATATCGATGTACCCTCACCAACCTCACCTCTTGAACAACAATCAGCCTGTTCGTTTGCTCGTATACGATCATGAATTATAAGTTGGAATAGTATTTTTTCTCACACCAAACCAGGCAGCAATAAATAATCCATGATCATTTACGGCCCGTCGAACAGTCTGAAAAGGGTTGATGCACGGTGATGATCTCAATCCATGCCTGTCTGCAAGGACAATGGCACAATGCGGTCAGATGCATATACATGTACTATGTGTTGATGAATGAATGCCCATAGCTTTTACCCAGTGCAAGGACAATGTGCAATGTTGGCTGATTCCACAGCAGGTGTACAGGAACAGGACACATAGACGTATTGATGTCGAATATTGATTGTGGCCTTGTTTAGATTGCAAATTTTTACAATCTAGACATAGTAGCATGTTTCATTTGTATTTGACAAACTTTGTCCGATCATAGACTAACTAGGCTCAAAAGATTCGTCTCGTGATTTACAACCAAATTATGTAATTAGTTATTTTTTTACCTACATTTAATGCTCCATACATGCGTCCAAAAATTGATGTAATGGAGAGAGAGTGAAAAAACTTGGAATTTTGAGGCAATCTAAACAAGGCCTGTGCTGCCTCTAACCGAGAGCTATCAGAAACCTCAGCAGTTCTTCTTCTGACACCACGCGAAGTTTGGACGCATGTATGGAGTATTAAATATAGACTAATTACAAAACTTGCGACTAATTTGCGAGACGAATCTTTTAAGCCTAATTAGGTCATGACTTGACAATATAGTGCTACATTAACATGTGCTAATGACGGATTAATTAGGCTTAATAAATTTGTCTCGTGGAGTACCGATGGATTCTGTAATTTGTTTTTTTATTAGTATCCAAACACCCCATATGACACCCACACCTTCTAAATTTTAGTCACCGGATCCCAACACCGTCTTATATTAGGAATTGAAGTTTGGTGTAGGAATTGAAGTTTCTCACCAAACATCTGCACCCATGATTCAATACTTTAAAATGCCATTGGGATCACCGTGCACCCCGTGTACCTAGCATGCAACCCATGCACACCATGATGCAATTGCAGTGAAAAGTTATGGCCAAGAGCCTCTTGGTTGCACACTTGTATAGTATACGGGTTGTACAAAAAAACAAAGTGTCCGCTTTAAAAGTTATGGCCAAGAGCCTCTTGATGGCATGGAGCGTGAATAGTCTGTTTCCACTAATGGTACCGTCAATTCACATTCATATTGTATCTACCTCCGTTCGCGAATGTACAAATGTTTGGACGCATCACTGCTACACAGTGTTTTCTTGGTAGTTCAAAAATGGTTTGTAGGAGGGCTTTGTAGCTGCCTATATCCGAAATGAGTCGTAGAATTCTATTCTAATTTTAATCTCAAAACTGTTGGGACCCTAATTTTAGGGTCATCTGTGTATCATGTATCAGTCTCTGGATTAGTAGCTGATATGCACAAGTCGAACAAGATTAATATCAAAAACCATACTTTTATTTGCTAATGGAGAAAACATGTTACATGGTTCGGGTTTACATAGCTTGGGCCACTGACCTTATATCGTATATCAGAGTTCTAAGACAGTGGTTCTATATCAACGTGGCTCCATTCCTATAGGCAGCTTGGAGTGCGGACGTAACCATAAACTTGTTCCTTAAACGTACTCCTATATCCCAATCGTCGTGGTCCTAGCGTAGCTCTCTCGTACGGCTCTGTCTTCTAGTATACTTTGGGTATTCTATCCTTGCGTAGCTCCAGAAGTTCTATCCTGGTATGTCCTCTAAAAGCTTAACTCCTAAAAGTGTAGAATGGAAGGGGTTGAGTACATAAAATACTCAGCAAGCCCTAAACTTTGGGTGGAGGTGAGGTGGAAGGCTATATGTGGAGGTGGTTATGGTCGTTGAGATGGATAGGTAGAGGTAAAAGTAGTAAGGTGAAGTAGTTATTTGTAGGTTGAACCTGGCAGAGTATTATCATTCTCACCAGTTCCCGGGGTTCATTATAATTACCAAATTAGTAAAATACATCTTACCAAATTATCACAGTTGTAGAAGTCTAATCATAGTATCCCAGCCTAGCATTTTACCATTCCAAGGACGTGGCTATTCGAATAGATTTAGTAAAACTCTGCAGAGACGTACAAATTTCCCCACAAGATAGACATAGTCTGACACCATCGTCATGGCTTAGACAGGTCTAACGAGACCTCGTACCCACTTGGGCGCTATCCTAGATTTCCATATAACTCTATCACGGCTTCTCAGGGGTTGGAAACAGAAATCCCGGATGATACCAAATCATCCAAACATGATGATACCTAATCATCACAATAAACAACATGACTCGAACACGACCAAAATTATCATGGGCTCGAACGCGGCCAAAATCTCAAAAGCTTAACGTGAAAGATCACATAGCATCCATGCCAACCGAACCACAGAAGAAAACCTATCCCCCGTGTTTGCTCCTGATATTCCGCTGCCTACACTGGTCTCCTAGTAGAAATTATACTTTTATATTACGGGGTGTGAGATCAAGCCTACCCATATAGACATGTGGTTGTACGTAATATCTCAAAGGTGAGAGAGACTATGAACCAGTCCTTATGTGACCAGGCGAGTATCTCCCATAGGAATCCTCTCTAGGCATTCCTACCAAGACAATTTACCTCCATAAATTACCCCCACTCATCCCATGTCGGGGTTTAGTCAAATTTTACCATTCAAGTTCCATAGTTATTATTCTCAAGTTCATAATACTCATATCATATCAAGGTAACCATTACCTTATCATATTATCATAATTAAGTTTATAATTATAATTTCATTAATTCATGAGGGGTTTCAAGTAATATAGGTTGGGTTATTATTTAGTGGTGATGGATAGTGGAGGGTTTATGGTGGAGGCTAGCAATATGTGGTGGTGTTGGAAGGGGAGTGGTTAAGGGATGTCACATAGTGTAGAGGGGAGGAATAGGTGGGTGTTAGGACTTGCCTCCATTCGCTAACGATTATATCCTCGTCCAATTCCTGTACCTTTTGTTCCTGTCTTCGGGCTTCATTGGGTTCTCTCACATCTTCTATCCTACGCGGTCTAGCGTCGACAAGCAAGAGAATACAAACAAGGAAAATAACAAACAAAGCATGTAAAACAAACATAAACAAACAAACGATCCTAGATGGGTTGGTCCTTATTGGGTGATGGGTTGTTATCTAAAGTTATCACTATTATGTCAATCTGAAGTAAGATTTGGATAGAGGTATTCCATCCAGAAGATAGGGCTTCTACAGGTTAGGTTAAGGTGGGTGGTTGGTCTGATGGAAAACCAGGCCACATTATTATGTTCACTATTATGTGAACCTGAAAGAGAAAGATGACTAGGTCAGGCTTTCTATAGATCCATCGGGTTTAGTGGCACATATGCACCTGCATATGTATGTGCCTAGGGTTAATTAGGTGGGCTGGGTTATGGCTAGGGTTAGCAGCATATACGCTCATGCATATGTATATGCCAATGATTAAGTAGAGTTGGGTAACTAGGTTGCGAGGGTTAGACACACATGGGCGTATACCCGAGTATCGGGCATAACTATGTATGTATAGATATTCTACTATTTTAGGTGATTGAGTACGGATATATTCGAGTATGTGTCATGGTACATACACATACGCGAATATAGGGTTAACTACGGCTATGGCGAAGGGCTATTACTATAATTACTATTTTACTTAAATAAAGAAAGAAAAGCAATCAAACTAGAATTTCAATGGGCACAAAATAATAGAACAAATGGTATGGTTATGTAGAGCTTGAATTTAGAGGAATTTTGGTGGTGGAATCAATTAATTTGGGGCTAGAATGAAGAAGTTATGATTTATTGAAGATTTAATATAAAATGATATGTGGAATATAACTTTGGGAACTATTTCTGGGAGGTGGAATAATCAAAATGGGGTGTAAATGCTTGGGTAGGGTCTGGGGTGTACCAAGTTTATTTAGGAAATTTTCTAGGAATTTTTCTATGCTTGGAAAGTGATTTTTCACTCTCCTGTGTACACTTCTCGGGTGCACGTAGCAATTCCTCCTCGGTTGACGTGTGGGTCCAGTCATCTGTTAGGGCTGACTGGCGCTGATCCACACTGTGTTGTAGACCAATCGGTAGACCGGCTCCTTCCCTCTCTATGGTCCATGTGGACCGGGTTTATGGAAGAAAGGGGAGGGAGAGAGGGAGTGGGTCACTTGCTGCCCCGTGGCTCCCTAAGGGCGACATGGGGCACGACCATTAGCTTACACGGCGTGGTCGCTCAGTCATGGGTCATTGCCCATTGTCATCTTCTTCCCATCCGAAACAGAGCAAGCAAGGGGGAAAAGAAGGGGAAGAGCGAGAGAGAGAGCAAGGTAGAGCAGGTCTTGGCCGACGACGGCGGCTCGTCGCATCCGAGCGGCACGGCAGCCTAGTGGCGGTGGCGTAGAGCTAGGCGGAGGGGCAGGCAGGGCACGCGTGGAGAAGAGAGAGGGTGGGCGGAGTGGTGGAGAGGTAGGGGTGAGGGAAGGAGCTCGGCCGGTCGGCGAGCTTCGGCTTGGGCTGCGGGGCGGTGGAGATGCATGGCGAGCAGAGCAGGGGCGAGGAAGGGAGATAAAAAGAGAGCGGAGCAGAGGGAGAAAGAAAGACGATAGATGTAGCACCCAGTTTTAAGAACAAAACTAGATACGCACCATATGTGAGCCCAGGAAGTCAAATCTCACATATAGCTACAAATAAGGGTAATATCATAAGACAATACTTATTACATAGCGTATTAGTATAAAGAATACAATCTCAGAGTATAGACAGTGGAAAGACAACTCCGATCTTTAGGTGAAGACTCCACTTCCATAGGGACAACTAACTAGTTGATCACAAGCCTAATTCCTCCAAACTCTAGCAATCTGGTACCCATCTAGGATTTTTATCCAAATAATTGAAAAATAAAGCAACCGTAAGTACATGTCGTACTCAACAAATATAACATGGGGTTCATGAGGCTCAAAAGGCTGACACTGGTTTAACTGCGATTAGCTTTTAATGAGTCATGATTTTAGCAATTGAGTAGCAACAAGTTTATCACAAGCCCATATAAACACATGATCAGGTAAACATGAATAATGAATAGCATAAACAGTAATCATTAGTGAGCATCTTTATCATCAGTATCATCGGTGTTCATCAACTATTCCGTAAGGGTTCCAATGCCGCTCGTGACTGTGAGCATGGCTGATATACCAGTTTTACACTCTGCAGAGGTTGTACACTTTCACTATGAGTCGTGATTTACCCTTTTACCCGAGGTAGCTAATCTCTTGACCCACTTCTAAGGAAGGTTGGCAGGGTTCACTGTGAAGCCTTTCAAAGGTTCGTCTAACAAGTTAGGACCATTAGATTCACTCACAAACAGATATAGAGCCCCTCTTCCCGATGTCACAATGACGCATAGCCTATACACAAGGGGCCAGAGGCCGCACTATAACCTATTCGTCAAGCCATTCTTACGCCAATAAAGGTAACCACTAACAAGCTAGAAAAGGTCCTCATACTGAGCTAAAGTCAGAGCCATGTAGCCCTCACAGTTGTACTATAAGTCCCAGATGATCATTTACAGATAAGTCCTTAGGGAGATAAATCTAGATCACCATAAAAATAGCCCAATGCTCTAGCCCCTTGTTCCATGTTGCTAAAAAACATCTTTTAGTGTTTAATGCATAATCCATTAGTCAAGTTACAAGATTAGGGTTTTGTTTGGGCACTAGCATAATGCTACCAATGCAATACCCCATGGGTAACAAGGCACAAGGTACAAAGTACTAGAAAATCCTTAGTGGTAGTCAAGGTAGACACATGTAGTATGAATTAAATGATTAAAGGTGTATAGGACAACAAGGAAGATCCCATGCTATACTTGCCTTAAAACTCAGATCCTTCTTCTACTAAAATGTAACCTCCAAAAGACTTCTTCTGGATCACCAACTTCTTCTATTTCACCAACGTACTTCTCACCGACTGGACATGATCATAAAGCACCACACAAGCATCCATGCAATCATACATGAAGCAAACAATAGAACTAAATCAGAACAGTACACCAAACATGATAAACAACAAGTAAAAAGGTTTTAAAGATGTTCTAGATGTCGCTACGAACACACAAACACGAAAAGCACGCTAATCAGAACTACAGTTGTAAATAAACAACTACAGGGTTTTATATTATATAAAAAAGAGAAGACTATAAACTTGATTTATGTTAATTAGGAAAAACTGTGTGAGTATCATTAATTTAGATTAAACAAATCATATTTATACTAAAGACTGAGTTGAAGCTAATCATATTTTATTTATAAATATTTTGATATCATTTATGCCAATTCAACTTTAACTTGCAAATACAAACTGACATGTGAGAACATCTAATCAAATTTGATGTGTGTTTAGAATAAACATATTATAATTTAGAAACATATTTATGTTAGCAACTAGTCATGTTAAAACTTATTTGCAAAAGAGCCATATAAATATGTTGCTTTTATTTATAAAAACTAGTTGCATGCATATTAATCAAATTAATATTTAAGCACATATATAAAATTCACTTGACATGAAAAACGATGACATAAGCATGTAGATCACATCGATACGAATCTAACACAATTGGAACAACTCGAAACGGAGTTAAAACGAATATATGATGATGATATTATGAACTGGTGGTAATTTTGTAATTACCTCGTCTTCATCCTTTGGCCTTCCGTACAGCCACCACACAGCCATGGCAACAGTAGCTGCGCAGGGGTGGGCTCGACTTGTTGCACGAAGGAGAGGATGGCCGGACTAGGCAACGCGGTGGCGACGGCGACGGCGAGAGAAGGAGGAGAAAAATCTGATTTACTACAGGAGGGATTTCCCAAACTAGGGGCTTTCCTTACGGTAGTTTTGGTGTACATTGCCCAAGGGGTTGGTACATATTTATTGGGAGAAAAACTCTCCATATCTATATCAACTAGCAATATGGTACTAATTGATGTTGCACCCTCCACATTTACTAATGGGCCTAAATAATCATTAAAGCCCATTAGTAAATAAATGCATGTGCCTTAGGATTTAGTAGGATTATTGCACATGGGCTTTGAGCATTGGGAAAAATGAGAGATTTAGTATTTTCAGAATTAATTAATTTCATGAATAAAATAATTCTAGAAAAGTCTAGAATTATTATTTAAGCCACGAAAAATACTCCAAAAGCTCTGAAAATTTGAGAAAATTTCCCAGAGACATTGTGGAACATGAGGAACCCAAATAAAGTATTTGGAGCCCATGATAACATAATTTGGAGTATCTAAAAATTAAATTATGCTCACAGACAAGTAGGAACAAGTTCTAGAAAAAGCTAGAAAAATTCCTGAGAAGTTTGTAGAGACTGATTGACAGACGAGGAACTAAAAGGTGTGATTTGCGTTACAAAGAAAAGATTTTAGGAAGCTCCCAACAAAAACTTGAGCCAAGAAGCAAAGAATTTGATTGTAGAAAAAGATAAAGACGTGGCAAAGAAGGAAAATCGACCTACTAACGCATTTTAAAGACTTTGCTCACTCTCAACACACAAAGAAGCAACAAGCAAACATCACATCATCCAAACGCCTGTCAAAATTAGAAAACTTTGAAAATTCACATTTTTCCTATAACTAAATTTGCGCTAGCTCAAACTAAACTTGGTAAATTTTATCCAAATATTAAAATAATTCATTTTATTTAGTGTTTTCTATGCATAACCCAAAATCAGAAATTTTGGGGTGTGACAAACTACCCCACTTAACAGGAATCTCGTCCTGAGATTCGAAGAGACAAGGGAGAAAGATAAAGAAGATCTTCACGCCTCCACCTTCCTTGATTTGGGATTCATGAGATGAAGGAATGAACTTGCATGGTAAAGTGGATTTGGGAGTTGCACAGGATAGCAAGGAAGATAAAGGTCAACGATGCTTTGTAGAGGATGCTACCCCACTTAAAAAGAGTTTTGCTAAACTCTGAATATTCCATACGAAGATCCTCATGCTGGTGTAGTCTTCAGGGCCTTCCTTTGGATCACAAAAATAAGGATAAAAAACAAGCAACACACCAAACAAGACAAGCATGTATCACAACATCAAAACTACACGTGCTTATGTAGCAATGGCAGACATCCTAAGGAGTGGATTATGATGAAAGGAAATCGCAAATTTGAATAAGGTGAGATCGGAAAACTTTAGTAAACCAAAGAAATAAAAATCAAGGAGATAAAAAGCAATAGCTCAAAGGAAGCTATCAAGGAGAGAAGAAAATAGGACAAGGATAAGAAATAATCAATTCAACTAGTCAAGGAGATAAAAAAGTAGTTTTGTAGTAAATTCTAAACCTTAGAACGACCAGTTTCTACTAAATGCGGTGGCGCCATTGCCGGTGAGGCGAGGAGCTCCCCGGAGAAGACTGTTCTTGGCCTACAGAGCATGGTTTGACTCACTGGTGATGGCGCCGCCGCGCCTGTTCTATTTCAGCGGCCGTCGTCGTTTTCTTCTCGCCTGATCCTTTCAATGATATCGTTTCGGCCGGTCATTACGCAAAAAGGTCCCTTGGGTTTTTAATTATAGAACCCGCTGTCCCTAGCGCCTTTGTAGATTCCATTTTCTTTTTCTGAAAGCGTACTTTGCTTTGGTTAGATTGAAAATACGTTTTCAGCTATTTACAGTTTTGCCACTAGATTTGTTTAGGCCATAACTTTTCTGTTTTAACTCTGATTTGACCCGTTCAAGTTGCGTTAGGTTCATAATTAAGTAATCTACATGTTTATACTACTGTTAAGTAGGTTTCAACTTTTAAAATTTGAGATTAGATTTAATTTATTATTTTACTATAGGAAATCTTGTTTAATTCATAACTTCTTTGTTTTAGCTCCGATATTTGTGATCTTCGCGTCTGTGTGTTCGTAGCGAGACATAGATTCATTTTCCAAACTTTTCATCTTGATTTTATGTTTGGTGTACTATTCTAATTTAGATCTATTGTTTGCTTCGTGTATGATTGCATGGATGGTTGTGTGGTGCTTTATGATTTCGTCCAATCGGTGAGATATACATGGTGATCAAGAAGAAGAAGAACGTTGAATATTAAAGCTTACCGAAGGATCAGTGTTTAAGGCAAGTATAGCATGGGATCTTCCTTGTTGTCCTATACACCTTTAATCATTTAATTCATGCTGCATGTGTCTACCTTGACTGCCACTAAGGATTTCCTAGTACTTTGTACCCTATACCTTGATACCTTGGGTTATTTCATTGGGTAGTATGATGCTAGTGCTCAACTACAACGATGATCTTGTAACTTGACTAATGTAATATGCAATAAACACTAAATGATGTTTTTTAGCAACATAGAACAAGGGGGCTAGAGCATTGGGCTGTTTTTATGGTGCTCTAGATTCCTCTCCCTAAGGACTTATCTATAAGTGATCATTCGGGACTTACAGTACAGCTATGAGGGCTACATGGCTCTAGTTTTAGCTCAGTATGAGGACCTTTTCTAGCTTGTTAGTGGTTACCTTTATTGGCGTAAGAATGGCTTGATGAATCAGGTATAGTGCGCCCTTTGTCCCCTTGTGTATAGGCTATGCGTCATTGTGCCATCGGGAAGGGGGGCTCTACATCTGTTTGCCGACTGAATCTAATGGCCCTAACTTGTTAGACAGACCTTTAAAAGGCTTCATAGTGAACCCTGCCGACCTTCCTTAGAAGTGGGTCAAGAGATTAGCTACCTCGGGCGAAAGGGTAAATCATGACTCACAGTGAAAGTGTACAACCTCTGCAGAGTGTAAAACTAGTATATCAGTCGTGCTCACGATCACGAGCGGCCTTGGAACCCTTATGAAATAGATGATGAACACTTATGATACTGATGATAAAGATGCTCACTAATGATTACTGTTTATGCTATTCATTATTCATGTTAACCTGATCATGTGTTTATATGGGCTTATGATATACTTGTTGCTACTCCTATGCTAAAATTGTGACATTTAAAAGCTAATCGTAGTAAACCAGTATTAGCCTTTTGAGCCTCATGAACCCCATGTTATATTTGTTGAGTACGACATGTACTTACGCTTGCTTTATTTTTCAATTATTTGGATAAAAATCCTGGATGGGTACCAGATTGCTAGAGTTTGGAGGAATTAGGCTTCTGATCAACCAGTCAGTTGTCCCTGTGGAAGTGGAGTCTTCACCTGAAGATCGGAGTTGTCTTTTTGTTGTCTATACTCTGAGGTTGTATTCTTTATACAAATACGCTATGTAATAAGCATTGTCTTATGATATTACCCTTATTTGTAGCTATATGTGAGATTTGACTTCCTGGGCTCACATATGGTGTGTATCTAGTTTTATCCTTAAAACCGGGTGCTACAGCAGACGGTGCTCGGCTCTGATGAGTCCTCGGCATGGCGACATCTGTAACACCTCTAGTGTTATGAGCTCGCTTAGCACTGAGGTTATGGCATGAGAAATAGATCTATAAATACAGTGAGTTAGTTACTTAAACATGCCAATGAAAATCTTAACAAGAAAATAGGAAAAGTAGTTTTAATTGTTGGCATGAAAAGCAATTTCTGTAAACGAGGATAAAACATAACTTGTATTTAGTACTTAAATAAAAATTGAGGTACAAGTTTTGTAGATGGAAATGCAACATTAACATTTGGGAAGCAAAGGTTGTTAATTAGTGTTCTTGGAAGCTCAAAAATCAAATTTGAAATTAAAATTAGCCATTTTCGTTGAATCGGCAAAAATTTGAAGTTGTGTTGAAAGTACACTTTTTGGCGATTTATAAAATGAAAAAATAGTTAAATAACGCCCTGCTGTTTCGGTTCTATTATTTAGTATAAAGTGTGTGCTATGTCGTGAAATGGTTGTTGGTGAAGTTTGATAAAGTTTTGACCATTTAAAAATTCAACCAAAAGTGCTTAGGAACATTAGTTCCAACTGAAACCTTGAATTCTTTTAAGTATGAAACGATAGAAGAGAATGCCATTTTGGCATTCGATTTCCAACAAAAATGGTTAAGCACTACATCTATGTTTTCACATGATCGGTTGCAGTTAGGTGTATACTAGGACATGGTGCAGGTCATGGTTATGTTAGAGTTACGATGCTCGCGCAAAAATTGACCGAACTTCGCTAGAACGCGTTGAGGACATGTCGTTGGCGCTCTGTTCATGAACCGGCACCTGTAGCGAGCGATCTCAGCCGCTCACCTCAACTACCTCGCCCCGCTCGCTCTCAGCCGTTCATTTCATGTACTCGAACTACTGCTACCATGTACTGCCTTTGCCCTGCCCTCTGCTTGCCTCTGTTTGCCTCTACTTGCCTCTGTCTGCCTCTGCTTGTCTCTGCCAAGCTCTGCCAAGCTGGGCACCCGCCATGGCTACGCCCGTCGTCGCACGACCCTTCGCGTGTGAGCCCCCATGGTCTGCTCTAGATCGCAGCCCCACAGCGCTGCCCTCCCAAGCACTGCCGTGCTGCCATGCCGCGCTTTCTGTCTGGCTGCGGCCATGACCCGCTACTCCGGGCGACCTCCTGCAAGCATCTACGGCCGCTCCCATCGCCCGAGCCCCACAGCGCCCCCCCATCTCCGTCAGCCGGGAGCCGCCAATTGTGCCACCACCATCGTACAGCCGCCCACTGCAGCCACCGCGCGCGTGGTCGGGCTGGCCGTGTAGGCTTTGTTAGGAGGAATTGCATTTTCCTTTTTCTTATTTGCAGAAACTTCATAAATCCGCCAAAAAGTGTAGAAAATTATAAAAATGCCAAACCAATTTTTTTAGGCTCCTAAAATCATGATCTATCTATTATCGTATTTGGTTCATCTAGTTTTAAAATGTTTCCAGGGTTGCTCTAATTATTTTAAAATGTTTAATATTGTTAAAATGTGAATTTGTGGGAATTTTTGTGAGAAAATGGTGATAGTGTTGACTCTAAAAATTTTACAGTAAATTCCTAATATTATTAACTACTCACTGTAATTTTTGTAGCTCTAGAATAATTAGTTTGCTAGATAGATAATGATGCCCTATTTCGAATAAAGATTGAATCGATAGAATAGAATAAAGAAACACCTTGGAATTGTATAACTAAAACACTTGTTGGGAAATGACATGTTTCTCGACGATGTTGATATGTAGATTAGTACGTTAGTCATTAGAGCTAGCTTATTAGTTCGTAGTATGTAGTCTATTTTAAGAGTTGTTGTTGCCTTGATTAATTAATTGTTGCATCATCTCTGCATCGCATTGCATACCATAATAGGTACGATGATGGATCGCGGAGTCATCAGGAGTTGCTGGTGAGATGGTACTTTTGGAGATTGTGTCACCAAGATGGAATACTAACTTTTGGTTATATGTTACCTAGGCAAGCCTCGGTGCAAAACCCCTACTTTTCTGCACTTTATATTATGTTTGTGTATTAAGTTTTAAGGAGTTGAATAAAACCCACTCGCATATATATATATATATATATATATATATATATATATATATATATATATATATATATATATATATATATATATATATATATCATTATCCTACGAGTCTTACTAGTATGACAGGATCGTGTAGATTGCTATGCTACAAGACTTCGGTAGAAGTCGAGTGATTGCCTATCACTCATGAGGGATAGGAAATATATTATTGTTGTTACTATATTATTATCACCTGGAATATATATGAATGATAATTGGAGACCGGGCGGAATGGTACTTTAGATCTAGACATGGTATGGCATTCGAGCGAGGCTCGGATTGCATTTGTTCCACCTATGTCAGTTAAGGACCGGCCGTTGCATTGGGTTCTAGGCAGGTCACAGACTTCTTATCCTAAACACATACTTGTGTATGGGCACGGGAAGACTCATTGCTCTCTTGTCATGGGTTCCGGCTCTTTTCGGACCAACTGATTGTAGGCGGGGATGGTGGAGGTCTAAGCACCGCACTGAGTTCAGGACTTAGGAGCGGGGGCTTGGAGTCCAAGTTTGGACGGGGATCTAGACCCTGTGATAGGAGGGTAGTGGGTTGGTCTTGCTTGTGCCTAGGGTACAAACGGGACGTGTGTTTTATGGTACCCAGCTAGGCACATTGATTCACGAATCGCCGAGCGATCCAGTACGACTTATCTACAGTCTAGCAATGTAGTAAGAACTAGAAGATGAAAGATGGTAAAATAATTTTGATTGCTTACCACCTGCTTGAAAGTAGCACTGGTGCTTACGAAGAATGGTTGGTTAATGAACTAATGCTGATTTCTAATAAAATGGAATATAAGGACGCACGCTTAGTAATGCTTTCTGCTGATGTAATAAACCCCCAAGCCAGATAGCCTTGCATATCCTTGGAGTCTTTACTTTTCTCCTGTCGTGTAATTCTTGCTGAGTACAATTGAGTACTCAGGGTTTTATTTCGCCCTATTGCAGGTGACAGGCGGATGATAGAGCTGACTCTTGTGTGTGGATTCCTCCTGGTGGGCTCAGAGAGGATTCCTTTATGCTGCGATCATAGTCTTTATTTATAACTCTCACTAAATGTTTTTTATAAATAGAAGTTTTATAATCTATTGTCATCGTTTATATATCAATGTTTCATCATGTCCTGAATAGATAATTATTTCCAATGTAACTCTGATCACATGTTTATATTCCGCTGTTAAATTAAATTGTTCATAACTCTGATAACATGTTCAAATTCTGCTATTATAATTAATAAATATTATACTCTGTTGTTACATGAAAAGTGATGTAAGAAATAGCTAAAATGTTGTAAGCTTTATTCCCTCATTTGTGATCATGATGGAAAAATGTGGATTTTTGGATTCTCCCTTGGGGTGTGCTTGACGGAACCGCGTAAATTGGTGTCCTCCCTTGAGTACTTAGTGTCTAATAGAAGACAAGTACTCCTAGGAGGCATTAGATTAGGTGGTTCTGCCACATCATCCATGGCATGGAGGAGCTCAGCCTCGGTGTAGTCCGTGGTGTCCCTGGCCTCGGGCGAAGCTGCGGAGCAAAGCAGCGGGGCGAAGAAGAGAAGGAGTGGGAGCTTAGGAGAGAAGGAGTGACTGGAGCCCGAGCTTAGGGTGAGGTTCGACGGCAGCCATGGCTACCTTTTATAGGCGTTGGGTGGTTGGTTGGTGGAGAAAATATCTCCGGTGACAGCCGGTGATGAGCTGGCATCCTCATCCGTGCGCAAGAAATGACGACGGAGAAAGACAGTCGCGCATAGGAGGTCGGCGGCAGCGGCGACATGAGCACAGTGTGGCCACTGACTTCCTAGAGAAGATGAAGATGATAGGCGGGCCCTACTCATCGGTGAGAGATAGGAAAGGGAGAGGAGAAGGGCTACGGTGCTGCTGGGCCATGCGACTTGGGCTAGGGTGGCTCAAGCGGAAGGGAAGAGGGGAAGAAAGTGGAGGGGAAGAGATGGGCTGTGCCTGCTGGGCTATGAGCAGGCCGGCCCATTGCGGGGAAGGAGGGAAGGGAGGAGGAGAGGTGGGCATGGGTTGGCCCATGGTTGTGGGCCGAGCGCTAGCCCACGCGGAGAAGGAGGGGAAGAGAGGGGATGGGCTGAGCCTACGCTAGAATGGGGAGGAGGGAGGAAATGAGCCCGAGAGTGCTTTTGTTTTTATAAATCCCCTTTCTTTTTCCCAGTAATAAACTAGACACATATTTTCATGGTTTGAATCTAAATTCAAGGAGGTTTGAAACATGTGGAGCTTGGTGAATAAAAAGGGGGTTCAAGGAGAAGTGTTTATGGTGAGGATGTCAAAAAAAATTATTTAGTGCCAAACAAATTCTAGGGCAAACATGCATGCACTCATACAAGCAAACAATTCAAGCAATCAAGCAAGCACTTCATCACTCAAGTATTCTAACCTAAATGCGTATGGCGAATTTTGATGCAAGGGTTTTGGAAAACATTTTCTTTTGAAAATGGTTTTACAGAAAATAACTAGCCAAGTTTTAAATTGCTATAAAATTTTAAAAAGTTCAAATTTTTAGTAGATTTTAAGATGAGGCAAAAACACGGGTGTTACAAAAATAAACCCACTAGTTAAGCGTCACGCGATCGTGTGTCCTGACAAGAGTCAAATACAGGTGTAGGTTAAACCCGTGGATTAGTGCCATGACAGTTCGATTAACCCCCTGACTGATTTCCTTAGCCAAGGGCTCGGGGGCTACACCCGATGTACTCTCGCACGTACACTCTGAACCATTAGTGAATGGATTGGTGGGCCTCCGAAGGCCCTTACCAGACAAAACCCTAGCGGCTGGGAAACCAACCAACACTGGGAATACGCTCTAGAATCTGTCAGGTGCCCACAGCCTGACAACGCGCAGAGCAGCAGAGCGCCAGGCCTTCACATTAAATATTATTAATTCTTAAGATAAACATGATTTTATTCATTTTAAATTCTTTTGTTAGTGTAAAGTAATTAGGTTTTGGAAAGACATGTGATTATCTAATGCAACCTTGTGTTCACCTTTGCTTGTAATATATAAATAAATAGGAATATGTCACTATAGCACAAGTCTTCAATAGGTCATCCCCTGATTGTTCATGGAGCAAAAATATTATAGATCCCAAGTTAGTAGAATGAGAAGATTCTTTGATGCATCGGTAACATCGTATTGACATAAGAGCAAGACGTGTTTCCTAGAACTTACATCAACATGGATAGTTCTTGATGAAATCACAATAGCACTGTGTTCGAGAAAAAGAAATCACAATAGCACTCATTTAGCCCGTTGTCCCTAATATTGACAAAACTTTTATAGTAATTAATGGTTTCGTTGCAAATTATCTTTTTCTTTGGGACTTATGCATGGGCATAGTGTTAACAAAGGATAATCACTACAAGAAATGTGGCCTTATGTGGCATTGAATATTCATCACAAACATGAGTGTATTTCATCATGCACCTATAACAAAATCATGTCTATCCTATAAGGTCCAGGAAGAAATTAATATTTATCAGAAACATGAGTACCTTTTTAGAATAGAATAGAAGAATGTTTAATTGATAATCTTATAAAGGTAGTGACCATATAGAAATTCCATCCAATGAGTGGCACATCCATTATTGAAGTCATAAGTGTTAAAAGCATCAATCCCCTAATACCATTCTGCAAAACTTTGGTAGATCTATATTATATATATCAACATGGGCAGCTCTTGATGAAATTACAATAGCACTAATTTGTACTTATGTCCCTAATATTGACAAATGTTTATAGAAACTAATGACTCATTGCAAATTAAGATTTTTTCTTTGGGACATAAGCATGGGCACGCTGTTGACAAATGATAAATTAGCTATGTGCAATTGGTAAGATAGTAAAAATGGTTGCTTTTATTATAAGCATGAGATAATTAAGCACATGTTTTTGAAATGCCATTTTGCTCACTCGGTTTGAGCTATTATACAGGTGATTTCAGGTCTTTCTCAACTTTGTAGCATGTTACATTGGTATGGTAGTTGGCTATGGAGAATAGAAAACATTTAAAATCAGAAGTCCTGCTGGAGTGGCTCCTCCTGGTTGTCTCTGTTGGTTAAAATACAAGTTCTTTTTTGAAAGAAAAGTATTTCTTCTCCTTTACAGGTTATATACTCAGCTATCCATAGGTTTATTCATACCTATGCAGTCCTCTAAAAGATGCCTTCACATATGATTTGGTTGTGTTAGCGTATCTGCATCTTATGCATGTGGACAAGGTCATTACTACAAAAATGATTTTATGAGACAACAGAGACTGTCAATAAGTGTTCATGTCTCCTAAAATGACCAACGATTTTTAGAGGTGATCGGACCATTTATAGATACACTCAATAAACTACCACCACCTAAAATAAATTAACAAAGGCAGGCTACTTAATGGGTCCGTCTCTAAAAATGATGACCATTTTGAGAGGCCTGCCTCTGTAAATTCAGACCTAGCCATCTACTAGTGATGAGGCACCTCTCGGCCAGCTACTGCCCCAGAGTATATAACAGGGAACCCTAGCCACTTCGCTACTTCTACACCCAACCTAACCACCACTTCTCACCCTCCATCTCCACTCATCTCCATTGGTGCACAACGCAACTCCCTTCTTCCTCTATGTCCAACATTGCAGCACCAGTCCCTTATCTCTGCCATTGTAGCACCCCCACACCACCCCTGGTGGTGTCCTTCCATCTCTAGTGATGCCCAGTGCGTTGATAGACGGAGCACATCACACCTGTAGCACGACGCCCTGCCTCATGCAAGCTCGTTGTTGCACCACTGCCTCTATGGTCATAGATGCCATTAGAGGGCGTGAGGATCCCGGCGATGGGGTGTCTTCATCTAGCACATGGGTGACCTGATCTGATGAAGGGCAGCTTGATCTAGTGAAGGGGCGGCCAGCAATGGTAGCTTTTAATGGTAACTCCACCCATCTCCCTCTCTTTGCCTGTCTAGATGGAATGGAGTTGATTGGACCTCATCGCCAGAAGTTGGTGCCTCGGCAACAATGTCAGTGGCATGGCATCAGTGATCAGTTCCTCGGCTTACTTGTTTAGTTCTTCCCACTAAAGTTTACACCCTATCACATCGGATGTTTGGACAAATGCATAAAATATTAAATATAGACTAAAAAATAACTAATTGCACAGATTGTGACTAATTTGCTAGACGAAATTTTTAAGCCTAATTAGTCCATAATTTGATAATGTGGTTGTTGACACAAAAATGTGGCGATGTGATCAACACACAGTAAGCTGGATGATCTGAGTGGAACAAGACCAGAGATCTGCTTGGCTTCAACATAGAACCAGCTGATTCTGAAAATCCAACGACGCGCCAGTCAATTTGACCTACAATTGACAAGGAGAGAAAATCTTATCAGTAATTAAAGGTGGAACATGTCGGTGTTGCACCAGATAGCTCCAAATGTACAGCTTGATAGCCGATTGAATAAGAGTATCGACTTAATAGTTGATATCAGGTGTATCCAGGAAATGAAGATATTTAAATCAAGGATTATCGGCTAATATTAAATGATAATGATATGAATCAAAATAACTGATGCTCATGGAACATCAGAAAGCATCATCGGCTAAATGGAACATAATCTATATAAAGCGTCGAGCCGATAAGTTTGATGAAAAGAGTATAACATGCGAACAAATTGACTGTCTAATATAAATGAATATACAAATAGTTTGAATCTAATTTATTATCATCAACAGTGAGGTTCGATCGGATCAATGTAGCTATGATAATGATAACAAACTAAAGCCAAAGAATCTATAAAACCATCTATATGTCGATAGATTCATGAAAACATGCTATATGCGTGAGAGTATAGGCAAATCAGCTAAAATAGCCGATACAATCATAGCAAACAAACAAAGTACATATCTTGATCATGAACAAGACCACTAATCGATAATTTCTAATCTAAAGTCTTACCAGGGAGGTTCGACCGGATCGATGCCGCTATGGTAGTGTCATTAGATTAGATCTCATTAACTAGTGAGTTTATTCAAGATTGAAACATGTCTTTGGATGCATACTATTTTGATTGGAATAGAGATAAAACAGTTGATCTAGCGGAATGAAGCCATCAATTATAAGATTTAAAGTGTGACTAGATTAAAGGACGACCAATTAAGATGATATGATGCCGATCTATCTCTATCTCAATCGAATGATTTTGTTATAATTAATAAAACATTAATTATAACAAGATCGATAACTAGTGAATCAATCAAAAACATCAAGGAAAATCTTACTAATCTTAGCAGATTCGATAACGGGTGATATTGTATTAAACAAGTTATTTAACACAAGATCGATAATTTTGATCTATATTATGATTCATAAGAGATCAATCAGCTAATGCAACCTTACAAACTACGATACAGATTAATAACTAACTTATATTATGGCTCATAAAAGATCAATTAGCTAATGCAGATTTACAAGCACAAAACAAGTCATGACGGTAATCACAAACAAGCTGGAGGTCAATCAGTCGATGCAGCCCTGTTTGCTGAAAAAATCACCGAGATCTACAGTACTCCTACTCCTAATGCGATGGCGAAAGCTGAAAAGATTGAATTGATTAAGTGTTCATTTTTTTACAATAACCAAGGTCTAATATTTATACCCAGAACCTAAATATGAATCCTATTCAAATACGACTCATTACAATTCTTGGAATAAAAAAAAACTCCCTAACTTAATAATAACTTGGACCCTAATTTTCCTTATTTGTAGAGTCCGACACATTTTTCTAGCGCCATTCAAGCATAGCCCATTGACGCCATCTGCTGATGTCATCTATAAAATAGTCGATTCTAAATCAGCTGATATCGATTCACATCTCATTGATTCCTTGATGACACAATCCTAGAAGCTTCGAGTTCCCATGTTCTTCTTCCGAAATTCTGGTGTAAACACATGCCCCCAATTTTGGGATAAAAATGATTTTATTCTAAAATTTCTATTTATCTGCTCATCATGTTGCAACTGCTCATTCTGAAATATACGTGTGACTCCTGATTTCTCAGGCCGAATTCTATATAATGCCCCAACAGGGCCAAATTCTATATAATACCCCAACAATATCATTTCCAACTTGCTCGGCCTACTTACTTTCCCCTGTTCTCTTGAATAGTCAAAACCGCCACCACCAAAGCCTGAACCGTAGCTAATCTTCTGCTCTGCCAAACTACTGTTTCAAGCCACCTTTCTACAACCTTCCTCAGATTTAGATCCATTTCAGCTGCAATGGCGACCAGCAATCATGTTCCTAAGGTATGCCTTTAGATTTCTATCTTTTAAGTATTAACCGCTACTCTGTATTTTCCTTTCTTCTTAAATTCATCCCAACTAGTCTCTAGGAAATGAGGAACAAAATTTTGATTCCATCAGTTGTTGTTCCTAATGCCTATTATCTTCGACCCATGAGTAACCCTAATCCATCCAATTTTATCAATCAAGAAACCAATCGAATCCCCTTCAAACAATCTATAGTAGATTTGTCTTCCTAGAACACCAAAACTCCCTTTAAAAACTTGCCCAAAATGCCTAAGGGATGGAGGGATTGGTTTCGTAGGGTATCAGAGAAAAAGGCTAGAGATTGGAAATTTTATGACTTAAATCAATGCCTGACACTCTCACTGTCTGGAATGGAGAGGAATGACTCACTTATGATTTCTACATCTTACTTTTGGTCCAACACTTTGAATACTTTTGTTTTTTGTCACGCTCCAATGAACATCACTTTGGCCGATATTTACATGTTGACTGGCCTTAGAATAACAGGATCAATGCAACCCTATGATTTCTTAAGTGCTGGGTCCAAGAAATTAGCCAAAATATCAGATTGCACTGGATGGGCAAGCTATATTCTGAACCATATTGGGGATGGATCGATTGTTGATGAAAGAGAGCATGTAGCTTTCCTGAATATGTGGCTAGAAAAATTCATCTTTTGTGGGTCATCTTGTGGACCAACTTATAATCATAAGTACTTTGCAGTGCGTCTAGCAGCCGGCAATGAGATCCCCCTTAGATAATATCTACTAGGGTCTGCTTATCATCTAATGCACCAAGTATCTGTCCAATTACTAAAAATGAACCAGTGCATACCATCAGTGGCACTTGGTGGTTAATACAATTGTGGCTGAATCTGTATATGCATTAGACTGTAAGACCCGATCTTAGGAATCTGAGCTTCCCTTCTTTCAACTTTGCTAAAGATTATAAAGGAAAAGAAGGAAGAACTCGACAATGTATAAATTATGGTGAAACTGCATCAGTCATAACAATTGTTGTTGATGTAGGCCACCTCTTCAAGAAATTTGATAGAGGGTTTGATGCAAACATCTTGGCCTGGCTACCTTATGACTAAGATGAAGATAATGAGCTAGTCCTGCCAGATAAATTCTGGTTTGAATCAGGCTATTCAGATGAAACATCTGCTAGAATTTTTAGTTGCATCATCGAACCCTACGTGCTGCCTACCGAATTCCGCCATGGTCATGGCAAAATAGCTATTGGTGCTTGTCTCCTAGATAATCTCCCAACTTATGAATTCTATAATCCTTCTTTTGTGGCCCGTCAATTCAACCTTGGTCAACTACCTCCTCAGCTATTCTTTAGGAACACTCTGAAGCCAAGAGAAGGTATCAGTGAGATGATGGAAGTTCTAGAGTTTTTCAACTGGGATCAGATCTTCCTTCTCTTTGTCTGCATGAATGGACAAGAGCTACCTTCTCCTCAAATTTGTTTGATTCCTAGTGTCAAGAATGGCACTCTCACCTCTTCTGTAGTCCAATTCATCCTCACTTTTTAGCCCTAGACGACGACTTTGCTTCTAATAGTGAGGTAACTCACCACTTTCCTTTTTAGAAGGATTATCTAACAAGTTCTATCAATTCATCTACCAAATTCTTTTGCAGGATACTGAATTTGATCCGCCAAGTGTGGACAGGAAAGGGCATCCCATAGAATATTATCCACCATGTCCAGCCTCAAGAATGGGATCAACTGCACCCACTCTGAAAAAGTTGATGAAAACCCCAGCTGCCCCAACAATACTCACATATCAGTCTTCAAAACGCAAGGCAACCCAAGGCGTAACTCAGAAAACCACCACTGGAAAGAGACTTCGTAGAACAAAATCATCAATTGCTCAGGTAACTTAACTTATCTTCCCTCTTAAGATGATATTCAACTTCTAATTCAATTCCTTTCTTGTAGTCATTCGACTATTGCATCTCAATCTGCTTTGGATGCCAAACTATTGTCCCAAGCACTTAAATCAACATCTGCTAATCTCTCATCGGCTAATCCTCCTAAGGAGCTGATTCTAATTGAAGCAATTGATGTCCTTGATAGATCCTAGATGACAGAAGATGAGAACCTCCATACTTCACCACCTGATACTACCAAGGTATCTCCTTAAACCTTCAATCTTATGCAGTCCTCACTCTTCTCTGATCCTTTTCTTTTATCAGACACCACCTAGGAAAACATGTCCACAAGAGCAAAGATCTGACAACTCACCAGTTGAAGATGATACTGTTGATGCTGATACCCAAACTGTTGATTCTCCAACTCAGCAAACAATCGATGGTAAGAAATTCATATGCTCATTCTTATCCTTCTATAACAAATATAAACCGAAAAAACTTCTTGATGCCTGCAAACACTAGCATCGAAAGTCCAGAGCCGATTCAACCAAATGTTGAAAAAGATGTTGGCACATCATCGATTGTTCCTTCTCCTTAGCTAGAGTCTCTTCTAGAAAAGGTATTGTGTTCCCTCACCATTCATCTCATTGTCAATCCATTTGCCATTTCTAATAAGATTCCTTTTGTTCACATATAGGCACTTAACTCTCCAGCCTTAAACTATTCTTTCAACTTTGAGGAATATATAGATGAAAATGAGATAAGCTCATCAATCATTTCTTCTCAAGAAATCTTATCAGATAAGACAAAAAATAAGCTAAAAGACATGCTACCAATGCTCGAGAGGAATATAGCTGATTTGATCCAGGATGTAGACCCAATGAGAAGAATCTTCTTGGCCATCAAGGGTAATTTGACACCAAATCTTGCCGAGGCCGTGATACCTATGTCCAATATCTAAGACCAAGCTCCCAAGGTGAAAAAGGCTCAAAGAAATTGGATTGACCATGAAGCTTTGATGGCCAAGAAGAATTCTAACAAATAGGAAGCTAAAGAATTAGCACAACTGATCGACAATTTGAAGAATTCTTCTTCCAAAATTGAACCAGAACTAAATCAACTGAGAGATAGGCGTGCTGAGCTTGAAAAAGAACTAGAAAGTGTGATAGCCACCATCGAACGTCATGAGCCTAACTTGCCTCAGATCCCCAATGCTATCAAACAGAAGAAGCAAGAAATGCTAACCAAGGTCAATGAAGGCAAAGCTATTCGCAGTAGTCTTGAGAGCATTCTCGGATCAGCCAAAGAAGATAAACAACAAATTGTAGAAGTTGATGCTATTTGGCTGAAAGCACTACGAGAAATTCATGATGCTCTTAACTTGTAATTTACATTCTAGTATATGTAGCACATATATCTGATGATAACTGTACTTTTTGGTTCGGCTAGAAGACCCGATTTGAATTAGCCAAATTCTGATTTCTAACTTTACTCTGACTTAACTGAATCTGAAAATGGCTTTTATCACAAAAACCTTCAAATTCCTTCTCAGTCATCAACGCCATGTTCCCCTCGGTATTAGTGAAGCGATGCTTCCCCTTCCATTATTTGGGATTGCTTTCACACGTCCCAATATATCTACCGTCTCGCCTTCATGGCTATAAATACAAGCCAAGGGCTTCGGCCTCAAACACATCTATACCCACAACTATTCTCATTCTCTCATGTCCTTCTACCTTCAAGAACCTTGTAGCGGTTTCCTCTTCTTCCTCTCTTAAGATCCAAACCAAAACCCATGGCTGGTGAAGACAACCGCGGCAAGCGTGCGGCAGAGGAGGTCCCGGAGGAGAACATGCTGATGAGCCAGCGCCTCCGCCGCATGAGGTAAGATCAAATGTTGTCTATTCACAACAACAAATCTTCTTCTAACTTGTTTATAGGTTTGTCCTGAATGACAGACTCCAACCTCTTCCTCCTAGGGCCAATGGGCCCTCCAATGCTACACCTACTGCCACCCCCACGCCGGACTCATTGTCGGACTCCTCCGACTCATACACTGGCGACGACGCCTAGCGCTTCCTCTGGGAGTAGAGGGCTGCCAAGTACTATTATTCTGAGGCAACTCTGGAAAACGGTCAGCTTAAGATCCGTCTCAAGGCCTCCCAGGCCACCCTCCTCACCGCAGAGGACGAAACCAACACCACTCGGGCGAGGTTGGCCGAGTCTGACGCCATGGTGGCGGGTAAGCCTAGTTCCAAGAAAACACTCATTCTTATCTTCACTACCCCTTTCTTGATAATCTTCTTGCCTCTTTGATTGCTAGCCCTAACGGTACAGTTGGAAAACCTCCAACTAGCGGTGAATGCAGCTACGGCGGCCGTCAACGCCTGGGGCCCTCTGCTTATCAACCGTTTGCACGACATCTCGGTGTGTGCCCAAGAGATTGCCCTTCATGGCATTCATCATGGTGCAACAGTTGCTCTGGCCACTGTGCAAGTCCAGACCGGGTAGGACCTCCGCACCATGGAGCTAGGCTTCCCAATGGCCGATGATCCCAACAAGCACAAAGAGCTAATTGAGGACTTCGACGACGCCGTGGCGTCCATTGTGGATATCACACCAGCACAAGATGTTGTGAACAAGGTGTTTGATTAGTTTGTACTAGGAACAAATGATTAATGAATAAAGTTCTTGCCTTTTCCTTATGAATTCATCTCTGAAAATGCCATAATATGAATCATGATTGTCCTTGTGTGTGTTTTTGCTCTATAGGCGATACATATTGTATCGGCTTTTACCCCTTTGGTTTAATTCTCTTTTTTTGAACTAAAGGCGATACCCTCCTGGTACCGGCTATTAGAGAAGATGACTAAACAAATCGGCTATCAAGTATTATTCCAAATGCTAGGATAATACTTATTTAGAAATTTTCCATTGATTGCTCTATCAAACTCTTCTTGCCCTTCTAGTGTTTCCAAAATATAAGCATTGCTAGGCGCACAACGTTTAGTCCAATAAGGACCTTCCCAATTAGGCGACCATTTGCCAAACCTGCTGTCTCAAGACCCAATCAGCAATCTTACCTTCGAAACTAACCCTCCTTCACAAAAAATTTTGTTC